>NC_092817.1:78726126-78813626 GCF_023375885.2 Dermacentor andersoni
ATAACCATGGACCTTAGGTAGTGGCGGAGATAACACGCCCTCAAAGAACACCTGCAACAACTTTGGTACTTTACAACGCTGCAGGGGAAGCAGTACGGGATTTCAAAAGCATCTGATGCGCGACAGCACCATGAGAAAAAGCAGCCTCTCAACTCCGTGCTGTGTTTGATTACGAGATTAAGTGAAACAAAAGCAGCACTGGTACAGCGAAGTGCCATATGAATCAGCAAGCTGCAAACCATGAGAGCGATGCTTGGAGTCGAGTTTGGATGGAATATATGCAATAGCCGTACCGCGGTGCTCAACTGTTCGTTCCTGCCCATTTATCTCTGCAGAAATCTGTATCGCTGATGTTCAGTTCCACGCTTTTGAGCTCTATATTACTAGAACTATGCACGATGCTTTTCAGAGGACGAAGACGAAGTGCCTTCTTGGTAGAACGCTTTTATCTGTGTTATCTGGGTTCTGGCGAAATCTTCGGAATTTCCTGATGCCTCGGCTCCCGGTCTTGTGGCCATGGACGCGGAGCCTTCCAGGAGCCCTCCTGGCCAGAGGTCATCAAGGCCATCCTTCACGAGGAAGAGAGGAAGCGTGCTCAGTGACACCGAGGACACTGAGCTGTACTCCGTGTCGGGTGAAGACTCATGGGATGATAGCTTCATCTCTGTCCACAGAAAGAGGGCCAAAAGGAAGACTGTCAACGCGAATACATCAATGCAAGCGAGCACGGTGACCCTGAAGTCAAGGCCTGAAAGCTGGCCTCACGCCATTGTGTTCGTACCAGAGGAAACCTCAAGCAACCTCTCAGAGCTGAACAGGCAAGAACTATCTGTTTTCTTGGAAGGGGTTGTGCCGAATGAAATTAGGGACATTCGGATAAATACACGTAAAAATGTCCTCGCGATCGATGTTTCCAATGGGAGTGCGCTCGAAAAACTGAAGCAAATCTCGGAGCTAGGACGCATCAAAGTGCGTTCCTATATCCCGATGGACGATGCATCCACAGCAGGTGTAATTGATGACATTGATGTCGCCATTCCCAACGCCGACTTGCCTATCCTCGTCAAACCAGCAAGTGAGGGTGTTGTCATCACGCGTGTGAGCCGCCTTGGAACTTCGCGCTGCGTCAAATTGATTTTCAGAAGCGATTGCATACCATCTCACGTCAAAGTCGGTCACTTCAAACACCCTGTTAAATCCTTCGTAACAAAACCTCTTCAATGCCGTCAGTGCTTTAGGCTTGGACATGTCAAGGGGGTCTGTCCAACTCGTTACTGTGTCTCCGGTGTGCTGAACCTCACGCGGAGGGCACTTGCTGGGCTCTGTCCTCAAGTGCGGCAACTGTAATGGTTGCCATGCTGCCTCCTCTAGGGACTGCCTTTGCATCAAGAAAGAGGTCGCTGTTCTCAAGAAAATGGTTCGAGATAATTCGACACACAGGGAGGCAGCTGAAACAATCCGGCGTCGGCGTCGGCTTCACCGAACCTCCTAAAAAGGCACAGACACGAGAGGAGAGGGTCCCTTCCATTTTAGCACCCACATTCTCCAATCAGGCCAAAAAGAGGCTGAACAGCACAAGAAAGTCACCTGAAAGGAATCTTTCTCAGGATGAATGGCCTGCGCTTCCAAGACAGCAACTTTCCACACAACCACAGATTGTCAGGCCTACTCGGGAGCCTACTACTGCCGCTAATGACACACCCAAAGCAGATCGTCAAGCCATTTCAATGCTGCGTCCCCTCATAGATGCCATTCGAGTGATTGTGTCGAAGCTTGGAACCACGTCTGCTCGAAGTGCACTGAAAGTTCTGGACGCCTTAAGCGCAGTGCTTGAGTCTCTCGAATAGAGACATGGACAACCATCGCCCATCCTTTCGAGAAGAAGCCAAGGCAGCGTCAATCATCCAGTGGAACGTAAGAGGTCTAAAGTCACGCCGTTCAGACTTTCGTCATTATATATATACTAATTTGCTCCCAATCATTATCATATGTGAGTCTAACGTGTCAAAACCAGTCAGTTTATCGGGATACAAAGCTGTTATATCCGCAACAACTGATGCGTGCAGCAAAGTCATCGTTTTTATTCGTCGATAACTGACATATGTTCGCCAGCCGATTCCGCCTCATGATGACACTCAATATGTTTGCGTAACAATAAAAAAAGGCAAACTCATGTTTACACTTGTAGGCGTTTATATATCGCCTTCAAGCAATTTTCATCCCAAAAGATTAACGAACATCTTGACGGTGTGCCCTTTATATGCCATCATATCTGAGATGTTAAGACGAAGCTTTAGCTCGGGTGCTCCTATATAAATACATGTAAAAGGAGAATTCGTTTTTCTCGGCAACCACTGCACCAAATTTGACGAAGCTTGTTGCTTTTAAAAGAGAAACTTAAAATCTAGTGACCGTTGGTTTCGAATTTTCGATTTAGGTCCTTCAGTTTTTATTAAAATTTGACAAATATTGCAAATTTTCAAAAAAAGAAACTATCAAGTTTACAACTCTGTAACTCTAAAACAAAAAAGGATAATACAATTCTTTGAATTGCATCTAATAGTACATCTAAAGCGGACAAAATTGATATGCTATACATGAATTAAAAAAAATTTAGTCAGATGGAAATACAGCTTTTGCAGAACCTTTGTAAACAACGTAACAAATTCACGTAAGACATAAAATGACATATCAAATTTGTCCGCTTTCAATGGTCTTATGGAGGCCGTTTACAGAACCGCGATATTTGTTTTTGATGCAGAGTTATGAATTTTCTAAACCTCGTTTTCCTATTTTTTTCGAACTTCCAAATTTTCGAAATTCTTTTAACAAGATCCAAGACCTAAATCGAAATTCCGCTTCCAACAGTCACTAGAATTTAACTTTCTCTCTCAAATGCAACAAACGTTATTAAAATCGGTCCAGGGGTTATCTCAGCAAAACGTTTTTGCGTTTTACATGTATTTGAATAGGCCGCGTCGGAGTTAGGCCCGAGCTAAAGCTTCCTCTTAATGCGCACCATATGGCATGGGGAAGCACAAGGACAAATTCAAGAGGAAAAGACTTGCAAACTTCGCCTGCAACCACGGCCTTCCACTTCTGAATGACGGCAGCCCAACGTTGATACGAGGCGTGAATTATGGCAGCTGTCTTGACTTAGCTTTCATCTCCAGCTCTTTCACAAGATGTGTTAAATGGTTTTTGGATATCGAGACACACGGGAGTGATCACATTCCCACGTGCCTTGTCATCAAAGGAATGTCCAGGTCCTTCCCACGGAACACCATTCGATTAATTGACTGGACTAATTTTACTTACGCCATGGAAGATGCTTGTCGATAGGGCTTGTCCTCTGTATATCCACGTTCCACGGGAAGCACATGGATTTGGATATAGCGTTGGAGCGACTTCGTGCGCTCCGTCGTCGTGCGGAGCGGCGTTACCGGCGTACAAAATCCATCGAAGACCTTAGGACAGCCAGACGACTACAAAAGAAAATTCAACGTCGCATGGATAGATTGGCACCTCGAGGTTGAACAATGTTTTTCCAGTCACTAGACCCCCGGAAGCCACTCGTCCACATGTGGAGAACCATACGTGGTCTGCGTTCCCTCCCTGAACAACGCTTCCCTTTCAAAGCGCTGGCGCACTTCCAGAGGCGACTGGATGCTGAAGTCGCAGAAGACTTTGTGCAAGGGTCGCTGGCCAAGCAGCCGGTCCAGGCTCGCCAGCCCCCAGTGACATCGCTGTTTCACGCTACTGCTACATGGATCTTCCTTTCACAATGGAGGAATTAGAAGCGGCTCTTGCTGTATGCAGGCATTCTTCATCCCCTGGACCAGATGGTATATCTTACCGCGCCTTGAACAACCTGAGTGAAGGCGCACGGAGAGAACTGCTGCATCTGTTCAACGTATCTCGGTAAGATAGCATGGTTCCCCAAGGATGGAAGAGAAGCCGCTTCGTCGATCTCCTGAAGCAAGGCAAGTCCCCACTTGAACTTCTCACCTCATATCGCCCAATAGCGCTGGCCAGCTGTGTGGGAAAGACAATGGAAAAGATGATCCTTGCTCGCTTGGAGGGGTACCTGGAACACTAAAACAGGTTACCAAATTGCATGGCTGGTTTTCGTCGAGATCGCTCATCAGTAGACAGTGTTGTTGATCTCGCTACGTATTTCCAGCGTCAAAAGTCATACAAAAGATTATGTGCAGCTTTGTTCTTGGATGTCGAGGGGGCATACGATAACGTTTCTCACGAGGCTATCCTCAATGCTCTTGAGATGGTTGGCCTAAGTGGTCGAGTTTTCCAATGGATTTCTCATTACTTTTTATGAGATCGTTCATTGTGTGTACCGGCGATGCTCGAACCGCACGACGCTACTCCTACCGAGGTGTTCCGCAAGGCGGTGTACTAAGCCCTACCCTATTCAACCTCACACTCACTGGTCTCGTTGATCATCTGCCAGCAGCGATCAAGATATCAATGTACGCAGATGACATATGTATGTGGACTTCAGGTGTGACACGTCCTCAGATACGTGCAAGACTTCAAAAAGCTGCTACTCTGACAGCTATATACCTCCTCAACCAAGGTCTTGAAATCTCGTCAGACAAATGTGCACTGATGGCATTCACTCGCAAACCAATGACACCCTACGCCATCTCAATAAATGGCCACATGATTTCTTATGAGAAGAATTACAGATTTCTTGGCAAAATCATTGATAGAGATCTATTACGTAGCCCGCACGTGACCCACCTGAAACAGCGTCTGACAGCAATCTCCCAGCTTTTCAAGTTTCTGGTTGCAAAGACTTGGGGAATGTCAGTGCATGCAATGTTGGAATTTTACAGGGCTCTTTTTTCTGGGTTTCTTCAGATACAGTAGTTTGCCCGTACTGACCAACACTTGCCAGACAAATCTTCATGCTCTACAGACTATTCACGCTCGGGCTCTCAGGGTTTGTATTGGTTTGCCAAAATGCAAATCGACAGCAGCGACTATTGCGATCGCCCGGGACCGACCCATACAAACACACATTGCGGTGGAAGTGTTGAGAGTGCACATTAGGCAATTTTCCCGTGCCCGTTCCCACCATATGGCAACACTACCGTCAGAAAGGGCGCAGTCATCATTTTCTACTACGATTTCGGATTATTTCGGAACAACTACATCTGCTCCTTTTGCACGAGAGGTACGCCGACCACGTACAGATTTATACTGATGGATAGGCAACTCTCCAGTGTTCCTCTGAAGCCGTGGTTTTCCCAGCGAAAGCCACCACCATCAGTTTCAAGACAGGTCACCCAATGACACCGATGGCTGCAGAACTTGCAGCTCTGCGCGCTGCACTTCGTCTCGTCAGCCAAGAACAACCTCGAAGATGGTCAATATTCAGTGACTCGAAGGCAGCACTGCGATCTTTGCTATCAGCCTGCGGCGCGGACCACACGAACGACTGGTATTCGAAATTAGAAAACTAATCCATACCTTGACTGAGAAAGGACACCACGTGAGATTTCAGTGGCTTCCAAGTCACTGCGGCGTCATAGGGAACGAACACGCCGATAACGCTGCTCGGTCGGCTCTTCAAGGCGACGAAGAGGAGCTGATACCATTATCATGGAGAGATGGCGCTAGAAATCTTCGAATGCTCAGCCGTGATATCACGTTCTCCTTGGGGAACGCAGGAAGTTTTCAAAACAACCTACTGCACAACCTAGACTCCTCTCTACGCCTTTGCATTCCAGCTGGACTCTGCCGTCGCGAAGCTACCCTGCTTTGTCGAATATGGCTAGGGGTGGCCTTCACCAAGTCTTTTGCTTTCCGAATCGGATGGGCCGACGACGACTCGTGTGATGAGTGTGGTAACGAGGAGACTCTTCAACACCTTCTCTGTGACTGCCCTCGCTACAATTTACAAAGACGATCACTGGCAATCGCGATAGCGTGCTTTGACCGAAGACCTCTAACAGAGGAACTTATTTTAAAATGCCGCCATCACAAGCCATCGCAGCGGAGGGCGACGAGGGCACTGTTGCAGTTTTTAAAGGCAACATAATTGGACAAGCGGCTGTAGGCTGAACAGATGTTTATAGTGCTGCAAGTGCTACTGTGCTGTGGGGTGACAGTATGCGGCAACACTGACCGACTGTGATTGTATGTCTATGCTCCTTTTTTTCTTTATCGCTACTTTGTTATCCCTTTACCTCCCCCTCCCCTCTCTCCTCATTGTAGGGTAGCAAACCGGATCTTCCCCTCTAGTTAACCTCCCTGCCTTTTCCCTATCTTCTGGCTGTCTCTCTCTCTCTACGATGCTTGATTGCGGACTCTGTTCCAGCCCCTCTCCTATGCTGCAACATCCTTCTACCTGTATCTTCAATGTTCATCTCAGCTGCGATCCCAAATGAATTCACTTCTCAGTGCACTTCTCAGTGGAGGTCCAGAATGTGCTCTGGTAAGTCTCAGGGTTTAATTACACTGACTAGATCCTTGCCAACATGCGATCTCTGCTGCCAATCCCTGAGTGCCTCATGGGCAGTCTTGCGCAAAAGCCGCCGTCACATGTTGCTCACAAATGACCAAAGGGATGAAAGGCAATCTCGCTTACAGGCCCTGCGAGGCCCACAATAGGTTCTTGTGTATTTTACCTGTCTATTGAGGGCATTTTATTTAGCGTTCTGGATCTGTCTTTGCGCAAATACACACAAATGTAACTGTGATGACATGCTTGTACTATATTGCAATGTCATCTAATTTGGTGCAGTGGTTGAGAGGGAGCTTTAGCTCGGAGGCTTCTAAATACATGACAAAAGAGAAATCGTCTTTCTCGGTAACCACTGCACCAAATTTGATGAGATTTGTTGCATTTAAATAGAAAAAAGTTAAAATCTAGTGACTTTGGTTTTATCAAATTTTCAATTTAGGCGGTCAATGTTGTAATAAAAGTTATTAAAAATCGCATATTTTTAGAAAACAAAACTATGAAGTATACAGCTCCTTAACTCAGAAATGAAAAATGATAAAAAGATTCTGTCAATTGCATCTAATAGTACACTTAAAGAGGGGACAAAAGTGATATATTACACATGGAAAACATGGGGAATGCGGGAGATGGAAATTCAAGACGATGAACAAAGCGTGAACAAGGTGAATGCAGGAGCCAGCGTTTCGACAAGTGAACTTGTCTCCTTGTCCACTTCTCGAAACGTTGGCTCCTGCATTCACCTTGTTCACGTTTTGCTCATCATATTACACATGGCTATCTTAAGTTTATCGCTAATATACGAGTAGGCCTTTTGCAGAAGCGTTGTAGACAATGTAACAAATTCACCTTAAACATTAACTGACATACCAAATTTGTCCGCTTTGAATGATCTAATGGTACAGTTTAGAAAACTGCGATATCTGTTCTAGGGGTAGAGCTATGAAATTGCAAACTTCGTGCTTCTATATTTCCAGACTTACCAATTTTTGAAAACGCTTTTTAAAATATCCAGGCCCTAAAACGAAATTCCCTTTCTAACAGATACTAGAATTTAACACATTTAAAGAAAATCGGCCCAGCGCTTAATTCACAAAAGCGTTTCTGCATTTTACATGTATATGAATAGGCGGCCTTGGAGTTGGGCCCAAGATAAAGCTTGCTCTTGACCTGGCCATGCGTCTCAACGCGCTCGGTCGCCCGCAAAGATTTCATAACTCGAAGGACATTAATGGACATTAATGCTTTCACGCTCACAACTGATAGGAAGTGCTTAGGTGTCCTCGGATTTGTTTAAGGTGACGATTTCCTTGTGAATCCTCTCGGACTTTCTTGGCCGTGGCTGCCGGTTGGGGCTGGTGCTGTCTTGCCGAATAGCTCGCACGTAGGACAGTAATAACGCATTTACCATAGGTACCGAGGGTGCTGGCATTGTTTTCTATATACTTACTCAGTGATAAATCAAATTATTTATAAGTATTATCGATGCAACAAGTATACGTCATCAAGAGCACAATTACCTTATAACTTTTATAAGGTAACGTTTTCTGACGTTCATGTGCACGTTTTCCGGACCATTAGGCCCCGATCGCACGTATACTTGTATCGTGCAGACGTCAACTACCTCTTTGAGGTGACCACTGGGCGGTGATGATGATGATGATGATAACTTACCTACCATGGCGCATACTCAGAATAGGGATTTACGTAAGAAGCGGGTGGTACATTTAAAATAAGTAAGAAGAAATTAAGAAATACAAGCCAACTTTGCCTCATTGCGCGACACCAGTGGGCGCGAGTACATGCTCGTGCGCTAGTCTGCTTTACGCTAGAGACGCGGCAATGAAATGGACAAATTTATAGAATTTCATTGCCAGCGTCACGAAAGCTTCGCTTTACGTACTAGATACCAAAATGTGCGTTGAATCTGTGTAACTTGTTTTCTACGATGTCCAAATTTTCTCTGCGCCAGGTAATTGTTGGTGAAGGTTGAACAGATTGCATCTGAGGGGGCTGACCGAAAAGAAGTCATTGCTGAATGCATCACTACTGTCGATGGGTTCAAGAAAAGCTTTTGGACGGTGAGACATTGCATTGTGGCGTGGTTAGCACGCATCTAGCTAAATCTAGCTCAAGAAGATTTGTTCGGAGCAGCGGGTTTCGAAAGGGGCACTAGAGGCCTCATAACAGCGGTTGTGCGCCTGAAGCTGGTGTCACTGCCAGCAGCTGCCAGACAGGTCGCTGCAAGAGTGCTGCCGTGAAGCAACGAAGGCTGATGGGGATTGGGCTCCACTGCAGAAGCTGCACACTGCCATTAAACTTGGGAGATCCTCGCCTATTCCAGCTTCAACAGCAGCATTTTCCTATAAATAATTTTCGACATGAGCCTTGAGGTAACTTATTGCGCCGTGGTTATTAGGTGCCACCTGCTACAGATGACACTGCCATCACTTTCTAGATGCTGTTGTTAACGCTGCAGTGCAGTTATCCTGGCTCATATCTTTGTTCTTCTTTTAACTTTCTGTTAGCTCTTTAGTTAAGTCTAATGCGTCAGGAAACAACCAGGGCAACGAAAGGTCTGGCTTGCCAGCAATTCTTGTAGTGCCCCTAGTTGCGCACATGAAAAAGGTGAGAATGAATGGACTCCTGGATGACGTAAGTGGGGTAAGTGTTCTCTACTAAAGCATATGGGACCACAGCGTAGCCATAGAAATTAAGTTATTGCCTTTTATGCCGATTTCGCATTGATCTGAGTGCAAGTGCCAACTAGTTTCTCCCGCGGAGGACCCACTGTCTCTCTCTCTGTTCCTCTTTCTATTCTCCGTTTTTCTTGCCTCAAGTGTAGCGCAGCAAACCATATCCTTGTTTGGATGACCTGCATACCTTTCTTCTTCTTGCTTTCTCTCTCTCCCTCATGCTTGACTTTCACCCTGAAGTATATGTCTGTGCGATCAAATACTACGCGCCGAAGATGCCTTGCTGTTCGCGCTCAACCTGAATATTCGTGTAACTTCATGTGCTGCACCTTATATATGTTTTGGTACTTCATTGAACAGCTGACAACATTAGAAGAGGCGGCGAATATGTTCCCTGGTGAAAGTGCGTTAAGTGGAAGCTTTAGCTCCGGCTCGTATTTTGTGACTCTAAGGCAGCCCTTCACAGCATCAAGTCTGCATTACGTCACAGAATATACGAGCAGATGATATCTGACATCAGGGAAGTGCACCACCATGCTCTGGAAAGAGGGCACACCATTACATTTCAATGGATTCCTTCTGACTGTGGCATTGTCGGCAACAACCTAGCAGACAAGGCTGCCCGGTCTGCCCACGAAGATACCCAGACGCGTTCAATACCTTTGGCGAGGTCGGACGCTGCCAGGGAACTTCGCCTACATACACGCAAAAAGTCGCAAGATCTATGGAGTTCAGGTGCCTTCAACTGCCGATTATATAAACTGGACCCCACGCTACGGCTACAAGTGCCATCTAGCCTTTCCTGCGGTGAAGCAACCTTGCTGTACCGCTTGTGGCTGGGAGTAGCGTTCACAAACTCATATTCCTTTCGTTTGGGAATGGCCGAGAGCCCGATGTGCGATTCCTGTGGGTGCGAGGAGACCATCGAGCACTTATTGTGTACCTGCCCCCGCTACGATGTACAACGCCTCCCTCTGCGGGAAACTTTGCACCGACTAGACTTACGACCTTTCACCGAGTCAAAGATACTCGGACCGTGGCCTCACCCGTCACTGGCACGAAAAGCGAATCGTGCATTACTGCAATACTTGAGGTACACCGGTTTAAGAGACCGTTTATAGTGTCCCTGTGCAAAGTGTCCCGCCCACACGTACTCAGTGCTCACTCTCTCCCTTTCTCCTTTTTCTATTCCCCTTTCCCCCACCCCCAGTGTAGGGTAGCAAACCGGATACGCTTCTGGTTGACCTCCCTGCCTTTCCTGTCCTTGCTTTCTCTCTCTCTCTCTTAGCTCCGGCGCTCCTATCTAAATACATGTAAATGGAGAAGTCGTTTTTCTCCGCAACCGCTGCACCAAAGTTGACGAGGTTTGTTGCATTTAAAAGAAAAACTTAAAATCTAGTGACTGTTGGTTTTGAATTTTTGATTTACGTCGTCAATTTTTCATGAAAACATCACAAAAATAGCAAATTTTCAAAAAACGATACCATCACGTTTGCGACTCTGTAACTCAGCAACAAAAAATTATATCACAATTAAGTTAATTGAATCTAATAGTACATCTAAAGCGGACAAAATTGATATGCTACACATGAATCTAAAAAAAATTTAGTAGTACGGAAATACAGCTTCTTTAGTTAGAACCACTGTACACAACGTAATAGATTCACCTAAGGTATAAATTGACGTGTAGAATTTGTCTACTTTGAATGACTTAATGAATTCCGTTTAAAGAACCGCGATATCTGTTGTTGATGCAGAGTTATTAATCTGTAAACGTCGCGCTTCCATTTTATTCGAACTCTCAAATTTTTGAAAATTTGTTTAACAATATTCAGGCCCTTAAAAGAAATTCCGCTTCCAACGGTCACTATAATTTAACTTCCTCTCTCAAATGCAACAAACTTCATCAAAATCGGTCTAGGGGTTATCTCAGAAAAACGTTTTTGCTTTTTACATGTATTTGAATAGGCCGCGTCGGAGTTGGCCCCGAGCTAAAGCTTCCTCTTAATATAAACTCAATCTAAGAATTACATGCTTGACTTGATTTATTCTGCTACTTTATTCTGCTACTAGACACTCTGGCATGTGGCAGAGTAAGAAAGATGCAGAAATAAAGAGTATAAATAACTGAAGCGCTAGCAGGGGGAAAATACTCTGCTTAAATTACAGAAGGCGGCTAAGAATAAATATTCCACTTTAATGGAATCAAGAAGATTTGCCTTTACCTACGTTATCCTTCTGAGTTCTCTTTCGTCCAGATGAGATAGGGTCAACATCGTGCATGTTGCTGAGAGATGACCGTATTCACCTGAACGTTTTCTCGATAATTGAAATGGTAACGTAGCTGTGGAGATCATCCAGGAAGAAAAAGAATTTAAAATAAACCCATTATCATAGTATCTAGTAAGAAAATGTAAATTCATGACTGTACAAATTCAGGAATGTACATATACCTAACGTGCTATTTGTAGTTGTTCTCATTACAGAGCACACATATAGAACCGTGCTGGTCTGTATCGACGACCAGCCGCTTTATGCGCAGGACACTTTTTATAACTGTATATCCAGCGTCGCTCCGAAAGAATCTGCCAAACTAATGGCGGTGCAGTCATTTTTTTCACCAGGGAGCGCAGTTTGCTGGTCGCATGGCGTGGAAAATGCGTGAACATAGCTTTCATGTTCAAACTATACTCGCAAAAGAGAAACCCTAGTATTTCCAGCTAGTACTTCATCGTCCTTTGAACGATAAACCGCCGCATCGTTAGTTGGGCAAATGGTTGCAATGCAGAGAAGCGCACTTGAGTATTAAGCTAATTGGTCGGTCCGTTACGGTAGTGACACCGTAAGTCGGTCAAATCATTATTGAAGTTCCTACGTTGAAGTAACCTATTAGAAAAGCTGTCATTCACCTGCACTTCAAGATCTCCCTCTGATATTTTTCTTTCCCGCATTTTATTTCCTTATCAAGCTTTTATTTCCATCTTTCTTTTACCCTTACTCATTCTCTCGTGCAGGGTGTCGAACCAGAACCTCCCTACCTTCGCCATTTCATTTCTCTCTCTGTACTTTCACTCAGCTACTGTATGCGCCTCCTGTGTACCATTTTAATTTCATTGTGCAACACCCTCGTCTCTTTCTCTCTCTTTGGTTGATGAAGCAAGCCTTTTGAAAGTAACCCAAACAGACTTGCTTGAAAGCTACGTCATGCATTCGGGTGCATGTCAGTTTACCCTCCCTCTATTGGTATTTTCATCTTCGTATTATCTAACATCTTCTGTGCTTGAAATCGTGGTTGTTTGATATATGTTGAGTAGCCCCCCAAAAGGCCTTTTCTTTGCTGTAAATATTCGCCAAGATAGCTTTGTCAAGGATGAAACAATATTGAGCATCAATGATCAGGTCAAGTGACACAGCCACATTCGCCAGCCTTTCTTATTATTTTACAGAGCGGAAACTTGATCGCGTGTTTTAAATTAAGTCCTGTTCTTACGAAAAGAGAGAGCAGGAACTGTTAGCTTAAAACTTCAACAAATGTACTTTCCCTCGTCTTCGTGCCTGCGCTATACGTCTCCCATAAATAACAGACATTTTTATTCATAGTTACGCGCTGAGCATTCTGGCCTGCCCGGTCATGACCAATCAGTGCTTAGCGGTGAACTCAAATCTTCCCCCCCCCCCCCCCCCCTATATAGAACGAGTGGGTCTCGCGCTAACTTTTTTTTAGCTCCAATAGAATCTTTAAACAAGTGCATCATAGTGAAAGGGGGGGAGCTACTCTGAATAACGTAGTTGTATTCACATCAGACTTATCGATACGTGCCTTTTCCATCATTTCTCGCAGAAAATGCTAGTGGGAGGAGTGTGGTTGACAGACGCAGACGGTCGCGGTCATCAAGCACACTTCGCTAGCCGCACGAGCACAGGTCCACGAAACACGTGTCGGGTTTAATTGCCCGGCAACACATCTATAAAAACAGAGATTCTCGACTAGAAGGACATCCGTCCACACGCTTCACACACTTTCCAACGTAACGGCGTTTGACACGAACCATTTTTTAGGCAGTTGACTTTGGATTCGAATACTACGGGAGACAGTTTCAGCGGTCAGGCACGATTCGCTGCCACTGACACCAGCTGGCCGGAGTTGAGGCTGGCCTGTGTTGGAGGGAGCGCCACGGACAGACGGCGCTCCTCCCTGTGAGACTCCGGACAGCAGCTGGCCGCGTCGGTGACGATGAAGCCAGGGGTCCTTGACAGCGCTCGCAGTTGCCCAGCCTCTCAAAACTTTAGACAGTTTGAAACTTCTCGGGATAAGTTCGCCCTTATGCATTTGTAGCTTATTTCGAGCCTGCAGTGCCGCAGGCTGCGTCGACGGAATATTAATGTGTACGAATCATGCTTTGTACATCATCCAGCGAGTCCTAATAAATACGGAGCACTTACAGAGTTGGATTTATTGTGCAGTTAGCGCAGTCGTGTTTCTCCTTTTTTAAAACATTAGTCGTTTAAGCTACATAAGTGGAAAAAGTGCAGTAGATCCAACGTAGTGGAATTTATATACAGCGAAGCTTTGTGGGAGTGCATAGCGAGTTACGAGTTGAAATAAACACAAGCGCAGCGCGGCATACCCACGCAGGCACGCAATTTCTACAGGCTCTTTTGTTAAGCGGAGTTGCCGACTACTCAAGAGTACGAGGGACGCCTTGAACGAACCATGGTTTCAGAGGCAACATGCGCATACATACGCAACAAATTCGAATCAATTCTATTCGCAAGAAGCTCTTACTTGCTCATTATAGTGCAGCCGCGGATGCGTGAAGGCCAGATTCCTTGTTCCATTTTATTGCGATAGCAATTATATGGACACTCCAGACGCATTGCTGAGATACAAACGATAACATCGTCGGCGCACGCTGTATGGAGCATGTGCGAGTGAAAGCGCGCGAGGGTGAGCCGAGGACGGCGGCTCAATCTCGCACGCGTAAGGGAGGAAAGCGAGAGGAAGCGCGCAGACTTCCGTCGCGCTCAAGGCAACGAGGGAAGTGGGGGGGGGGAGCGTTTCACTTCGGTGGGTGCTGAGTATGGGGCGGTCACGCACGGCTGTGCGGGCCCTGTATTGAATGCAATCCGCGATGAGGTAGTGTTCGCCAAGTGCTGATAGCTTCGTGTGCGCTGTGTTTTCTCCTCTTAGTTCACGTTGAAGATGAGAGCCAGCATGAAGGTAAATTTACTCGCTGCCTAGGCCGCGCTTCCTCAAGCCAGCGTTTTGATAGCGAGTGTGCGCGGTCATCGAATGAGATGTGTTCATGTTTGCTTAGGCGCGCGTGACGTCATGCTTGCTAATTTGGTTAGTGAGCGAACGATTACAAGCTTATCGGGCTGATAAAGCTACTATCCGTCTACTAATTCGTTATCGCTATCGATGCTTTGCCTTTCGGACGAAACTCCCATTTTTTTTTGTTTTTTACTCCACCAGCGGTGGTCGGCACCAGCGCTGGTGGTGATGATGATGATTTATTTCCATCCCCTTTGAACGGGGCGATGACACATATTCACCTAGCCTGCTTGATTTATTCAGGTATGCTTTACAAGTTTTTCATTCCAGTGCAAGGTCATTATGGTGCTGTTGCGTTTCTTGAAATGCACCAGCCTGTATGACCGCCTGTGATTGACTCAGTGATGAACGCTTGTGTTTGTAACAACAGTGCAAACAGGGAACTTCTTTCTTCCTTCTCCTCTTTCAATCCTCTTTCCCCCTTCCCCAGTGCAGGGTAGCCTACCGGGCTCAGCCTGGTTGACCGCCCTGCCTTTCCCTTATGACTTCTCTCTCCTTCTATCTTTTTGTATACGTCTCCTTATTATTTCTTTTTCTTCTTCCAAACTTCTCTATCTACTGTGTACCGCTATCTATGCCTGTAACAGATTCAATTGTATCATTCTCTTCCCTGCTTTTTTTCAACCAATACTCTGAACGTCTCTTGCTTATCTCGACTGTTGACCGGTTGCTTCCAAGTCCTTCTGAAAAGTGTACGTTACCTACAGGTCTCACTGGGTGAATCCCTTCGCATTCTATTAGCATGATGCTGAGTGGTCTCCAGATTTTTGCTGCAGCATACGCATGCCTCATCTTGTTGCGAATCTTGCCGATGGATGGATAAATGGATGGATGGATGCTATGAGCGTCCCCTTCGGAACGTGGCGGTGGGTTGTCCCACCAACCTCTTGTTATTATACTGCCTAATGTCCTACCTAGGTTAAAAAAAAAGGAAGAAAAACTCCACGATGAATTCCCACAAACAAATTTTCTGACCCCCTATTGTGAAGTTTGTTTTTGTACGTCTCCGTTTTTTGTGCTTTTCCTACTTCCATGCTAGCCTATGCGCAGATGCCGCGCTGAAGCGAGCGCCATCTGGTGGTGGTACAATGGACCCAGTGGAGCTCGCGGCGCGCCTACTCCGCTGTGATTGGTTGGCCTATTCGGCCATAAAACAGCCATGCCGCGGCCACGCTCCGGAAACACGGCGCGGCTCGCAAAGAAAAGCTTCGCTTTTAAAATTGGCTGCAAGCGTTACGATAAAGTAAAAAAAAAAAGCGTTCTTCCACCATTGCTGACGGAGTGCGTCTCGTCAACCATCCAGTCGAATGGTTGGTTGGTGTAAAAAAAAAAAAAAAACACCCGCCGTGGTTACTTAGTTGCTACCATGTTGGACTGCTAAGCACGAGGTCACGGGATTGAACTCCCGCCACAGCGGCCACATTTCGATGGGGGCGAGATGCCAAAAGACCCGTGTACTTAGGCTTAGGTGCACGGTAAAGGACTCCAAGTGGTCCAAATTATTCCGGAGTTCCCACTACGGCGTGCGTCATAATCAAATCGTGGTTTTAGCAAGTTAAAGCCCAAATTTTTTTTTTTGCGCCAGAAAAGCGCTAGCGTGTAGCAATACTCAGAACACTCAAGTGAAGCAGAACCGCTTTGTGTATGTAGCGAGGTAAATTTACCCTCAGGACAATGTCAGTGTTTTTAGTCTTGCCACCACTGGGCGGAAATGCCAAAGCAAGTTGCGTACGCTCACGGTTACACCGTGTCTGAAGGGAATATAGCCATACACTACCTTTGTTCATTCTTGTGCCATTTTAACTACAGCGAGTAAATTGTATTCCTGCATGTACTTTTTTTTTTTCGTGCCTACAAATTCTCTTGAAAAGAAGTAGCCGGAATCGCCTACAGGCGACAACATCCCGCAACAATTGCGTAAAAATAGAGATAAAGAAATGGCGTTTAAACAAAAAGTTGACATTAAGTAACATTGTATGTGTATTTATATACGAAGTAAAATTAGGACGATAGAGATGACGCAATGTTGCATAATTCCATAATATTCTTTAATTATTTGCATTATTTGCCTTATTTGCTTAGTTCTATTGCGAATGTACTACAGACCTTTTTTTTTTTTCATTCCGTTCATCTTATTTTGTACGCGAGTGCATGTCAACGGTGTATGCTTTCGCATCGACTTCGGTTGGCACGCCTTTCTTTTACCAAGAGACCCGGTTGGCCCATCCCGGAGATTGTGCAGTCTATAGTGCAGTGTGGTTAATTTTCAAACATATTTGTGGTAATTATGCCTGTACCATTATTTTACCTACGTTGCGACTAATTCTCGTGCCTTCAATTGTGGAGTCTTTCATTTTCAGATATTTATGGACTCACTAGGTTGCTCGGGAGGGGGGAAAGGGCCGTTTTTTGACCAAGCGGCAGGACAGATACTCAGAACCCGTGAGCGCCAAACTGGTGTAAAGTCGCCAAAAAAGACGTTGCCTTGAAAAAAAAATATATAGAGAGAGGCAAGAAGCATGGACAACAATACTTTAATGAGCTGCTCAGCGTTTAGAATCGGGACCATCATTACATGAATCGGGACCATCGCTTACATGAAAGGATTGACATGAAAGGTGAGGATAGAGTCACGTATTTACTTGCGGTTTGTGACGCCGAGCACGAAGAAATAAGCACAAGTTCTTGTTGAAATGCGTCTCATTTGTATGAAAGAACTGTAGTGGATACTGCAAGAAGAGCTGCTATATTGAAGGTTAAAAACGAAAAAAAAAATATTGTACATGGGTGTCTATAAAGGAGGTGCATATGCATTGTACTATACGTAAATGCATGGCTACAGGGGTACTTAGAATCATGACAGGAAAAGTTGCAACTGGTAGCAACCATGGATAGAGCCAATACCTGCAGTTAGCGCATTGTAGGAGAGTCATATCATTAGAACATTTCGTTACACAAAGTTAAACAGTACAATAACAGAAAAGCTCAGGAGCACGAGTGGCTGGCAATGGCGCCATCTTGCTGGGATAGAAGTGTAGCATATCATGTTGCATTAAGCACGTACGTGTTATTTGTATAAGTGAAACTATAGCACGACAGGAAACGGGATAGCATGTCAAAATTATTTTATAAATGGCTCTCCGTCCAAGCCGTCGTCGCTGGACTCGTGTTGTCACTTGGTACTACAAAGTTTGGAAATTCTCTAGATCTGCTAAATGTGCTGCGCCAGGAGTCGTCTTAAGCTCTATAGCTTGGTAGAAAGGCACATTCAAAATAACTTGACGGAGAAAAGGAAATCTAGCATGCAAAGGTCACAGCGCGCGAATTTCTGCAGTCAGCTGGAGTGCTCCCTTGTAAGTAGATAGCAGGCTCATGAGAAGTCAGCAACGGATATCCCTCAACGGAAAAAAAAATCTAAGCTAGAAATACCTGGCCGCATTCACGAGGCACCATCATTGTCAAGAACTGTTGCTACAAGATTTGTAGAAGCTTTACTTTTCCAAAGCGAGAAGCTTAGAAACGAAGTCACCAACTGTCAAATTCACGCAAATTCATTTGAAGAGGAGTTGACGGTGATTACACGGGTGTGCATGCATAATTATGTTTGTGGGTACCATAGTGCAGGCATTCGTGAATATTAGCATTCTCAAATAGGTTGCAGATGGAGCACTTACCGATATACAGGCGTTTACACAAGATCTTTGATGCTTTACTTTAGATTATAGGCATCCAAGACGATGTTGAAGTGAGTGTTTAACCCCAACTCTTCTATGTCCCGGCGTGCATAATAGAAAAGCGAGTGTGTGGCTAAATATTTTGTTGCAACTAGAAATGCTCTCCTCTCTCCTTTCATGCGAAATTGTGACGCCGTTTATCTGCGATTCCGGCTGTTTCCGTCTTGAGGGCACGTGGCTGTAAAAGTCTTAATGTTTTTAGCTTTAGTAGTAAGTTTGCGGCTGAAATTTACGATCGGAGAATTTGCAGTGAGAGGGCCAAAAAAGGAACACTCATGTTATTGAAACGTTTCAGTAAGGGTGAATGGCGAAGCGAGCAAGGAAAAGTAGTACGATGGGAGCGATGTACAAAAAAAGAAAAAAAAAACTAAGGTTTAGGGTGTGGCTTCCTTGCAGCAGATGATAACGGCAGCCATCAATTTTCTCTACTGCCCGCGAGGAACATTACCGCTATTCCTAACAGGTGCACAGGCTACTCTTTATATCACTGCAATAAATAGGAAGAGAAGAGAAAGGGAGGAAAGGAAGGAGAGGTTTGAAGGGTTAACTAGACTTTAGCCAGTTGGCTACTTTACACGCGACGAAGGAATGAGGGAGTTAAAAAATCTAAAGAGGTGAGTTTAGATCAATCCCACCTACTAGACGGGTGCAACGTGTCTACTGTCCGACACTCACTTAATCCGTAGCGTTCAGGTACTGTAAGAAGAGCTCGTGTGGCTTTCTGGGCTGACGAGCGGTGTGGTCAGGCTCCCAAGACCTTTGCTCTTGTTAAAAGCCCGATCGCCCAGTCTACTCAAAGCCCATTGGGGAGGCGCGAACAGGAAATGATCGAGAGCCTCTTCACACATCGCCAACGAGCACGCATGGGTGCGCCAGACATCCCAGTGTGATAGCTATATGTAATAGTGGAGAATACTCCGGCCCACAGGCAGCGCAACAGTGTTGCGTCATAAATATTTGGTGGTGATTGCGGTTGTAATCGCAAACCTCAGCTGTATAAGCAACGGTTGGAGTTTTGCAGAGTATTTCGATGAGCCAATGCGACATTATGCGCAATACAGCGAAGCTCTTTTTCAGCGTCCACTCTTGATAATGATATAAGGAGGGCCGGGGCTCCAGCGTGGGTACATCGGGCAGCGTCACTGGTGAGGTGGTTACCAACGTTGCCACAGTGTCCCTGCAGCCACTGAAAAATTATGTTGTGTCCTCTGTCAGCAGGACAATCTTAAACATTATTAGTTTCGAATGCAAATTGATGGTAATTTTCACGGCATGAACCTCGCACGCTTTGAAGGGCTGCCCTAGAATCCCTCAATATCATTCATTTGCAACTTGGTTGTTCTCCAGTATATTCCGAAGTGGCGCGAACAGATATAAGCTGGGATACCGCGGATACACGCTAACCGAATCCACATTTAGACAGAAGCTTCGGTCTTTTGGAGTTCAGCGGGTGTCATTGTAGTCCTAGCTCGACTGCTCGTCATCAACACCGACTCCACACTTCACGACATCTGAAACGGAAACAAAATTTATGTAAAGGCGACTGATGCCTGTGTTTGGTAATGATTGAGCGATTGATTCATTGACTGATTGATTAAATATAAGGACGAGACAGTGGCCCAGTTTGACAAAGGCGCAAGAAAAAGAAAAAGACAATGTTCACACACACTTCCTCTCCGTTAGTTTACTCGAATAAAACGCACTAAAGTTTGCATGAAAGTTTCATTCAACAACGGTTTGATAACGGCTGAGTTAATAAAAGTCTTTAAAACTCTTATCTTTTGTTGCACATATATGCGAGGGATTCCATATCATTACGTACTTAATGCTAGAAAATGTATTTTCTTTTGCAAAAACAGATTGTACTATGTAAAGTGGTCGAGACCACTGAAAAAAAAATTCCATATAACCAGCATTATATGAAAATACAATGATCTTGCAACCATGTTTTGGTAATCACCAACCAACCGTTCGAATAAAGCCGGGTACTTCTATTTTGGTGATGGTGGTGGTGGTGGTGTTGCAGCAGGCGGGGTTAGCCTGGCATACATAGCCGGCGATTGTTCCCCCTTACCCTCCTATGAGTGTCACTGTGTGTCTCACCAGATGTCGAAGAGCCCCGTGTCTCGCATGAAGGCAAGCAGCAGCCGTTGTGCCCTCTTCCTGATTGCCGCAGGCCCTCCGGGGAAAACGACGTCTTCAAAGGCCCTGTGCGAAAGACCATTCTTTTGCATGCTGTCGACCATCGCTTTACTTTCTGCGTCGAACTGCGGGCATATCCAAATGGAACGTTCGATGTCGGCCATGGCACAGAACGGGCAAGCGCATCGTCCAGTCTTGAATAATCAGGCCATTGATTATCCAAGTACGCGGAGTCGGTTCGGATACGGCAGATCAGCGTTGCTTCTGCCCGAGTAAATCCATGGGTCACACAGGATGGGTGTTGAGTCTGGTCGATCGCCCGAAAGTGGATGCGGATTCTATTCTTAGGGTTCTGAAAAATCTTTGGCGCTCTTACTTTTGGGACACATGTCGGTGCCAAGCGCTCAAGAGCGTCAGCTTTTTCCTTTCCTTCAGCTCATACGTAGGATGGGATCCATTGAAATTGTACATTAAATCCCTTGCTCATTAGAACTTTTATAAGTGCCACAGATTGCCTGATACGGTAATTTGCATTCCCCGCTGTAATTAAAAGCTTTTTCATTCACACATTGAATCAATGTAGAAAGAGGAAACAAAAGCAGGAACTCAGCAGCGAGGGAAAAGAAAAAGAAAATGAAGCACGAAACGTGTACAGTGCACAAAGAACGTCGGTCTTCAGAAAAGTTTACTCAGCCCGAATCTGTCGGCGTTCCCTGTGCGCAACTAATATCGTCACGAACGCCGGCGCTGCGCAGGGAAGCCTTCTTCACCCCGACGGCGTTGAAGCGAGGAAGTTTTCAGAGCTTGTTGCCCCCGTCGTGAACGGCGCTCGCTTAAAGAAAACAAAAGCAAAGCAAAGAAAGGAACTCGCTCCAAGAGAAGCTGAGGAGACGGCGGTGGAAACGTGCAAGCACCTAACCTCTCCAGAGCACAACATACTTCACTCTCGCCAGGTTTAATTAAATAAGCTTCCCGCCCGTTGTGAAGGCACGAACGCGGCGGCCCTTTTGTTTCTCGCCTGTTTGTTCGCCCACGAGGTCTTGTCGGTGTGCGCCGGGGCGACGCGTGCTTACCTGTAATGCGCCGCACGTGTGCATCGGGCCGTTGGTGATGAGGATGCTCTACTCGCGGAAAACTTCGTGCGGAGCAGTATAGGGTTAAAGGAAAACACTTATGTGAAGCGCACGTTAGAAAACGTTATAGAAATTCTTTTTTTTTTCAGAATGTCGCGCGCTGCATTCTCCTCTGCTAATATACTCGAGTGATACGTTTGTCTTCGTTGGAGCCTATCTTCTAGGTTCTCAAATAGAAGAGAGAAAGGAAGGCAAGTGTTCGTCAAAAATAAATAAATGTCATTACTGTGGTGCTTCGGTGGGTTGCCCAGATTAAGTGTATTGCTTTTCTCCTCAGCACGCACGACGGCGACGTGTCGTAGACGCCTTTCCGGTGAACAACAGTCGTTCTTAGAATGATCCTCTAGTCTAACCGAATGGTTCCATAGCCCAGCTACACAGCTGTATCTTAGTGCAGATGGGGCAGAACACGTCCGTAGCAGGGGGTGCGCTAGACTATACAAGCATTTCCTGGTTTAGCATGACACATCTACGACAAGTTTCTTTCTTTCTTTTTTAGCATTTTGTGGATTAATGTGGCCCGTTGTAATATTGAGGTTCGTATCTTATGAGCGTCCTTACAGTAGTATAAAATTTCCTTGTTGAATTCAAGGTTCAATACTCAATATTATTCCTGTTAACATTTATATCTACAGAAAAAAGCAAAATACAGTGCTCTTCGCATTGCAGTCACGCCCAAACATTGGCCCAGAATAGAGCACGCACGGCCAAGCAATACATGTCACAATAAATGGCGATGCCTATGCGTCAGGTTTAATCATAACATGAGTGTCGTTCTCTCGCTATGCCCTATCTTCAGGGTGGAACGATGCATCAACAATAGGGTTTATCCTTCCTTGATATCGCTTTCTATGCAGGGTTTCTATGATAAAAGCTCTCTGTTTTTAGGATTGCATACCGATGTCGAGCGTACCTAGCACTTAAAGGCTGCATCGCCATGGTAATGATACCTCAGAGAAGCTGAACGTTACAACGTTAGGTTACAATGTAAAAGGTTGTTATCACTTAACAGTCAAAACTAAAATACTAGCTTGCAACAAACCACCTCTTACTACAAATTTGTCAGGCTCGTTACAAACAAAACAGGCAAAGGGTTACTGCAGACTTTTTGCTATATGTGCTTGCTTTTTAGCTATAATGACGCTTTAAGTGGCTAAATATGAAAGCTATTGCAAGCTAATTCAAAGCGTCTCTACACGTGCAGTAATTATACAGCGGCACCTGTATGACTTAGTACTTACACAGGAGAGACCGGACGGGAGGCCTGATCCCCACGGAGTTATCAGATGATGTTCCTGCGGAACGACGAAGGACTAGCTTTTTTTTCATAGCCATGTGAGCCATGTGAGCACGGAGGAGCGGCAGTGGATACATCACTCAAGGTTGGTACCTCGCTGCACCTGCCTGAATCTGTCCTGGTGAAAATGTATGCGGCATACGAAAAATTCGCACCATGCTTGAAAACATCGAAACTTCACAATGCACTCTGTCGAAGAAAGCGCATCCACTCAATACCTTGCGAAGGTCTTTGAACCCTCTGGCTGAACACGTGTGCATAACTAATTTGGACCTTTCTTGCGGCAGCTTTGATCGCACGGTATCTATATTTTATTTTCTCTCTCTCTTACTCTCTCTCTCTCTCTCTCTCTCTCTCTCTCTATATATATATATATATATATATATATATATATATAAATATATATAACTGCCATCGGTGGTCCCGGGTTCGTGTTCCGGACCAGGACGACTTTTTCGTCAACTTTGAGGCTTTCCTCTCGAGGAACCCGTATGGGTTTCCTTTCTAGCAATTGCTAAGGACGGGTGAATGTCTGATTTCCCTTTAATAATAATAATAATAATAATAAATATATATATATATATATTATATTCGCCGAGCTGAAAGTTACATATAACGCGGTACTTTCTCTGTCATGTTTCTGCAGCGGTGTTTGACCACGTTTAAGACTTACAATCAATACTAATCAAATTTCTTCAAATTTGACCGATATCTTAGCGAAACAACAAACTAGACTTTAAGCTCATCCGAAATACAAATTATATTTGTTGCAAGTATATTTATGAACTAGACAAATTGTTCATTCACTTCACAAGGACTTTAAAATGAATTACATTCTGACGTTTTACGTACCAGAAACACAATGTGATTACGATGCAGGCCGCAATAGGGGACATGGCATTAATTTTGACTACCTGGGGTTCTTTAACGTGCACCTAAATTTAAGAACACGAGTATTTTTTGCATTTTTCCCCCATTGAAATGCAGTCACCGTGGCCGAGATCGAGCCACCGATCTCAAGTTCAGCAGCGCAACGCCATAGGCCACTGATTTGCCACCAAGGGTTCCGTAAGAGAATCAAAACTTGGAAATAAGTAGGCTACATAGACGTGTTAAAGGCTCGAAAACTGGGCGTACATGAACGCATCCATGCAAGGCGAACAAGAGTACTGCTTCATTATTTAAATCCAGTTACTCCATCTGTAAGCTCTGCAAGGCTTTGAATTTCCGTCTCCGCTCATTAAACTTACTTCACGAAACGCCCCAGAGTTTCGAAGTCACGGCTGTCATTCAGAGGTATACCGCGAAGCAGCAGGGCCTTCGTCTTTCCCGGCTCCACCCATATTTTGCGGGGCAATCACGGCGAGTGGAGCGCTATGCAAACGAACTTCGTGCGAGGCTCGGGTGCGGCCCGCGCTATGCACACAGTCTGCACGTATAGGTAAGTTGGCGGTGCCCATCAACGGCCGGTCAAAGTAGAGCACCGATCGGCATTTTTTGCTGGTTATTGCACGTGAAAACGGTCCCTTGCACATTCGTCACACGCTTTCGCGCGTTTAAAGAGCTCGTGGTCTTACCACGATGAGCGTGCGTGGAGCCCTGTGTCAGAGACCTGCACGCGCTAAATTTATACGAAATGAGAAGGAAGGGTTCACGGGGCATGGCTACCAACTGAAGGGTTAAGTTACCTATTGTTTATTGAATGACATTACATGATCAACACTTAGGGGGTCTACCTACCTACGCCGACCCAGTGACTCAAGTTGTTAATTAGCGTCGGCCACTAGGTGCATGCTCACGGTCACGATGTCATCGAGCTTGTTACGTCATCGTCATTCCAGCTTCATCAACCGACTCTCATCACGCCGTCGTCGCACCATCATCATCATTCCACAAACGTCGTCCCATTGTCGCCATGCGGTCATCGCCACAGCGCCTTCGTCGTTCCATCTACGTCATTCCCACTTCATTCTATCGTAATCACGCTTTCGCCATTCAATTGTCAATTCAATTGCCACAGCTGTCGTGCCAGAATCGTTACTGAATTGTCAACATAAGCATTGTCGTCATTATACAGTTGTTGTTATACCGTCGCCGTGGCAACGTCGTGGTCATTAAATTGTCTTTCCAGCTTCGTCACCCACTTTTCCTCATACCACCATCGTCGCTATACAGCCGTCGTCAGAAACACGTCGTCATTTTATTGTCCTTCTGCTGGGGTCATCATGCTGTCGTCGTTATACCACTGTTATCATTTCAGAATCAGCATCCTATTGTCGTCATGCCATCATCATCATACCGCCTTTCACATTCCGTCGTCATTATACATTCGTCGTCATTCCGCGATGGTTATGGCCGACCCGGGTGAGCCGATCCCAAAGATACATAGTATAACCGAAGCAATGTAAATATCAGAATGACCACTACATATTCTAAATGAAGGTGTTTTCGGCAACAGGGTTGTGCCGCAATATTGCCTGAATGCTAATCGCACGAACGTTGACAGTCATCATTGTATGGGCTCTACCAGAATTTCTTTACGAGTGCTCAGTCACTATCAACTAGCATTATTACTAGCAACAATAATAATGGGAAAATGAGAAAACCATCCAATCACAGCAATTACTACAAAAGAAACCCATACGGTATCCTGAAAAGAAAAGCTTCGCAGTTGAAGAAAAATTGTCCTGGTCTGGGACTCGAACCAGGGACCACCGCCTATCCGGGGCAGCCGCTCTACCATCTGAGCTAACAACGCGGCTAGCGGGCGAAGTCGAACTTATCAACAACTCGAAGCAAATTAAGGCAAGAGTTTGACGTAGTGGACAGTAGTACGTCTAACTAGCTCCATATTTTTCAAATTTAGGTTAATTGAGGTTCTGCAAAAGAAACGGATGCTTTATGTCCACCCGAAATTTGAAGGCCATCACCCGGGAAATTGTAACCATTTCTAGACGTGTCAAGCGTTAGCGTGGCTAGTTTCTAGAGCTTGATCATTTAGGGCAATTTCCCCCAGAAAACCAAAACTGAACTTCCATAAAGTGCAACTGTCATGCCTATAGCAGACGCCCGTATGTGATCCGACTGTTTATGCATCCCAATCACGCGAAGACAAATCAAGCTAGATTGCTGTTAGATAAGAAGGCCCGCTTCATGCTCGCCCGAAGGTGAGTTATAAAAAGCCACGCTACTCACGGGCCTCTTGCTAAGGGCATGGCCGCTAGACTTTTCGAATGTTGAGCTTTCATAGCCTGGGTTAAAGTGGCCAAAATTTATTAAGCTGTGGTGACTATCAGCATAGATCTATGAGCTTATCCGATTACATCCTTCAAGTCTTGCGTTGAGTACAGCATCTGTGTTTTTTTGCTGAATGTTAATTCATTTAAATTGCAGAGTTTCGTGCATGATTACTTCCTCGGGTTGTTTTCATTTGTAATAACAGAGCCAACTAACATTATTATAAGAAAATCTACAGATGAATAAAAATTAATTACATCGCATGAAATGCAAGTTCATATAAGCAGAAGCTTATTGATATACACGCAAAGAGAAGTTTACATTGAGCTATTTTTAAGATCACTATTTTATGGAAAACTAAACTTATAGAATTGCAAATATACTCAAGAAGACATTACGGACAATAAAACTAGGAATGGGAGAAACAAAGTGTAGCGTCAGGAGACCAACAAAATGCCGTTCTAGCATAAACACAGGAATACACGAACGAATTAAGGGAAAAAGACAGAACACACGCCCTTGCTCTTCTACGCTAGAATGATGTTTAGTCTAAAGCCGATCCATCTATGCTCCAGCTTATCATTCTCACAGCGTTATGAAACGAGGTGAACTCTGCAGTCGAAGACAGGCCGAGGAGCTGGTGTAATGAGATTAGGATATATGCTTGCATTGAAGAGCGTCAGCTGACCGAGGGGTAGCTGAAGATCACTAGGCGAGGAATTCTTATCGCAGTGGGCGTCAAGCAGGGAATACTAACGCATGCTGTGTGAGTCCTCGTGCGTAGACAGCTCTATGATATTCTAATACACACACAGCTATTATTGTACATGAAAAACGTGTTTCTTTAAAGAAAAAAATGTATCTACTAACACGTGTGAACTAAGAACGCGTTTTTGATTTATCGGCGATAGCATTCGTTTCGGTAGTCTGCTTCAACATAAGCAAGAACGACGGCCCTAAAACATCGTCAAGACTCCATCGCTATTCACAAGATCGCCGCAGGAAGAACATAAACACCACAACTGCGAACCTCACAAGCGTCCGGCTACGCTCTTGCAACCTCTTTCTTGCTTGACTAGAGAGGAAAGGAGTCAAGAAAAAGACGGAGAGCATGCGCCCGCTGCAACGCATACCGCTGCATACGACATCTCTCGTTATCCCGGTCAGACACCGCCGTAACAAATTACGGTCACGCTTGCGGAGGCATCTGTAACGTCCCTGGCTCCGAGAGGCTCAAGTGCCGTAGCACGTTATTAATATTCCCTTCTGCGGGGAAAAGATTTATTGCGTACTCCATCATCGGATGCACTGGTTGCGAGTCAAGGCCCGGGTTCGTGCCTCCGCCTCCTTCCTTCCTTTTGCCTTCGCACAAGCCTCACACATGGATAAGTGGGCCGCAGTTTTTCCCACGTTTTTTTCTTCCCCTCATCTTCTCATCCATGAGAAGAGACCAAAGCTTGAGCTTTTTTTTTCTTGTTTCGATTCTTTGCGAATTTCTGCATAAAAGTGCTAGAACTCGCAAGAGGGGATGTGAAACGCAGTGTCGAACACCGCGAAATAAAGCCAGTCTGGCGAGTGTTTAGTCTAGATATTGACTTTGGGTAGACTAGAAAGAGAACTGGATAAAATTATAGAGTAACAAAAGCAGTAGGGGAATCATTGCCCCATGATGCACACGCAAAAAGGGCTCATTGGAGCGTTCGTCTTTCGCCAGAAGGTGCATTTGCGATAGTGTTCCTTCGGGCGATTAGTCTTGAGTTGGCACCTGTTTCCGATTCGGATTTTATTCAGCCGTAAGTGAGTTAAAGCTAGAATTAACGGAGAAAACACCCCAAAGCAACTCAATCTGACTGTTGTCGCAAGTACTAGATTACTAAGGTGCGGGTACTAACAAACCGTTCCAACGGAATCTGCATCTCTAAAGAATGGCCTCTCTCGGACTTTTAATGCGTTTGTAAAAATTTACTTGAATACAAAAATAGAAATAACAAATTACTGACACTTTGCAAAACGCTATACGTTACATAGAACAGTTACAGCTTTCACATCTTTTTGACTACGATGATGGTTTCATGTAAAATTAAAGCTATTACAAAACAAGTTCATTCTCTATACAAATACCAACCGTAATTTTCCGATTTCTAAACATTTAGTATCTTCTTTGGCAGGTATCATTACGTTGTAAAGTCTGCTTGAAAATATTCATGATCTTTGCTTATTGCTTTGAAACTGAAAGTGTCTTCTGGAACAATACCAACGTCTCTCCTCATACACAGATATTTCTATGCTTGATAGGGCACGACCCGCGGTGGCCGCTGGAGCATGCAATTACCATCGGTGGCGCGCAAATCATGGTAGGGTCATGCGGAATATGCGCCCGATTGGCTGGCGCTATAGTAATAGCACCACCGGAAGACGATAAATCTCACGCGCAAAGCGCATGACACAGACCCCAACAACGTACCAACAAGCCCAAAACCGTATCTTAGTCCCAAAAGCAGGCACTATACACCTGCGTATCCCAGGCTAAATCATTCTAAAACAATCCATCTACCCCCAAGTCGTGTAAGTAATGAAGCAATCCATCTACCCCAAGTCGTGTAAGTACCATTACTTAACAAGTTAAGTAATGATATTGTATGTTACAATAACCTCAACTTTTTATGAGCCTCATTCAGTATATTGACTTTTCAACATACATTTTTTTTACTATGCACTCGCATTTACCATTACATCTCTGTACCACTCCTACACGGGCCGTGAAGGGCCTGCAGTATACTGAAATAAAAGAAAATCTTGGTAGTCTCACTTAGGGGTAGTTCTCAAGCTCAGGAGAATCGGCCGAGTGCAGGAAGCCAGGTCTCCTCAGTGGCACCGAATGCGTGACCCAGGCTCGGCTCCTCGAGGGGCCGTCAGCAACGGTCCTTTCTGCGCGACAGTACCAGATGCCAAGATGACGACCACAGTTATTGTGCGGGTGGTGTGCTTCGTCCCGTCGTCCACAGTGTCGTGCTTTCGCTCGGGACAATAGCGTATAAGTAAAAAGTGAAAATTTGAAATAAATTAAAATCTCGCTCTTCCACGCGAGTGCCGTTCGTCTGCTTTCATTTCAGCAGGAATGCGCTCGAGCACGTTCTTAAAGTTGCAGTATTTGTGTCCTGGGGCTTCACAAAAGAGCGGCGAAGTGAATGCATACTGCTCCGGGCTAGATGGAAAAAAATAATCTCGCATTTGCGAAGTGGGATGCAGCTGACAAGAACTTCGACACGTGCCAAGCAAGTCGAAAAGAATGCGGCCCCAGCATTGAGGCTTCACGTCACGGCATCAACTGCGGTCGACTGCGAAAACAATAAACAAAAAACAAAATGTATACCTTGCATTGGGTGCCGGCAACAATAAGTTAGGGAGCTGTTCTGTGGCTGCCGCTCATTTCGTTCATGTCATACAAAAGGTGGAATATAGTTGTCACTCCTGTCTTTCCATGCAGATTCGACATTGACGCGTACCTCCTTGTTCTGTCTCTCACCTTCGCAATCCTGGAGCATTAGTCGCGTCGCATGTTCGCGTTCCTTCCGATGTGTTTTGAAGCCCTATTGTGGGTTCCCGGTGTGGCATCGTACTTTTCCCAGTGGTTCATAATTAAAACTTGTTTTGCAGTTTGTGTGACATGCCTGCGCGAATACTCGCACAAATAACCCTAGTAAAAGTTCAGGCTGTTCCAGTAACTAGTGCGTTGAAGGCATTTCCTAAACCTCTCCGCTTACTTACCCGCCGTGGTTGCTCAGTGGCTATGGTGTTGGACTGCTGAGCACGAGGTCACGGGATCGAATCCCGGCCACGGCGGCCTCATTTCGATGGGGGCGAAATGCGAAAACACCCGTGTACTTAGATTTAGGTGCACATTGAAGAACCCCAGGTGGTCGAAATTTCCGGAGACCTCCACTACGGCGTGCCTCATAATCAGAAAGTGGTTTTGGCACGTAAATCCCCATCATTTCATTTCCGCTTACTCTTTCTTCCCCCCCTCTCTCTCTCTCTCTCTCCCATGTGTTTTACATCATACATCAAAGGCTGTCCTGGGCAGAAAATAAATGCTAAAAAGGTTGAAAAATGAAAGGCTTCACGGCTAGAAAAAACATTGTGTCTTAAAATTGTCAACCATAAAATTCTTACATGCAGAGCTGTTGACCGTACAGTCACGGCATATAATTGCTGCCAGTTTCAGAACAAAACAGCGTATAAAAACATGGTACGAAGTGATAAACACTGAGAACTCATTGGTCAGAAGTATTGTTTAAGAACGAGAACAGACGAATAAAAGAGCGCAGTACCAGTATCTGTGCTTGCCCTCTTTTCCAGCCTACACTATGCGTCACCACATTTCCTCTCCCCGTTTTGTCTTTTCTGCTAACACACACATTAGGTAGAAGCAGCATGGAAGAAGTAATTGCTAAATCGTTCTCGAACGAGTTAGCAATTACTTGTTGCAGGCGCAATTCTTCGAGGCAAGATATACCGCCGTATATGGGAAACCAGAACTCTCCGTCTAGATCAGTCGTGGGATACTGCAAGGTGCCATTTCACAGAAGCAGCAGTAGACAGCTCCAAACTGTGTTTTGCTGTGCCGATCCGTCTGTCCAGTTGTTTGTCCTTGTGTCCATTTTTTCTGTCTGTTTTTTTTTTTCATTACGCCTTCATTTTCAAGACACCTCCTCTCCCTCAACTTCACCCTCCCCGTATGGCAAAGAAAAACAGAACTTCGCCCTCCACCGACGATCGACCTCACGACCCTGCGACATTGTGCAGTTGGCAGCGGGAAGCTCTGACCACTGAATGACCACAACGCATTCGCTCTTGGTAACCTGCGTGGTTTCTCGTGCGCCACCCAGACTCTGAGAGCGGTGGCGTCAGTGAATGCATTTCGGAGGGCGATGCTGTAGTGGACGAAAACCACGTTGAAAACACAGCAATAAAGTTATGTTTGAGAAGAAGCCGCTGGTGAGAAACTGCCGCTGTCACAGTAAATGCGTTTCGAGCCGGAAGAATAGTTGATTTCCACCAGTTTCTGCATAGTGAAAAAGCGCGAAACGCGTGCGTTTACGAAATATGAAATGTTGAAAACATCCGCGAACATTGGATGAAGAAATTCGGGCTTTCGTTAAGAGAAGTTCTCAAATATGTTTCGCTAACGTTATAAACCACTTCTGAGTGAGACGCGCCAGCTCGACTACTTTGATTCTTGACTAATGAACCGTAGCACACGCGCTAGAGAGGGAGTGAGACGAAAACGAGCTGCGTTGCCTATTCGTGATTGCACGCACCAGCTCGAGCATGTTCATTACGTGGCCTCTTGGCTGGGAGCACAGCACGACGCGAAGTGGAAGCCGGTGCCCGTGAGCTTTTGGTACGACTCCGTTGTGGTTTGGGTCAGCGCTAAAAAGAGGGGAACGCGCAATGCAGAAGAACGAGGCTTGTGCTGTTCCCTATATGCCTTCTTCCCAATGGGAACAGTGACTCGTAAACGAGCCTTCCGCACACCTGCCCCCCGGGGTCCCTATTTCTTGTTTTATTCGTTGTTTCGTTTGGCGTCAGCAGAACTCTTTCCAGAAGGGACTGCGGTTATAGGTCGCTTTTTCTGTAAGAGCGCGCTTGCTTGTGAGTGCAAGAAGAAAGCGAAATGGGGCTGTGCGGCTGATCATCGCCGCAATCCTTATCTGTCTGACTGCTCACTGCGCTTTTTACGTTTATCCGCTTGTTTTCTTCTTGCTCTAACGACTATCCTTTTAAGAAAGGTATCGCGTAGAACACGACAATTCCACCGAATAGGTTTCCACACCTCCCTTAGTGCCCTTGCAATAACATCGCCCTCCTCTTGACTAAAAGGCGAGTCGCTGCGATTGCGAGTCTTAGCGAACATAATTTTGGCTTGTGCTGCATCAATGATTACCAAGTTTGCATCTTCTATCAGTAAAATGAGATAAAATAAAGAAAGAAGACGATAATAGAATAATGAGAGAGCGTAGCTTTGGACAGATATTTGTGCCGTTTCTGCCTGATACGAACCTCAAAGCCAAGACATCGAAAAGTACCTCTTGGCATTTTTACTCCACAAACACCTCTAAGTTTCCCGGTATTTCTTGCTCTCAAGGCGAAACCTCGACTGCATTAGGACGCGCTCTTTGATTCTGTTTCGTATCGTAGCAGTGCGAGGACGAATGAACTCCTCTTTTTGGGCATTTCGTCCATAGGGGCAAGAATGACGAACTGAATTTCTGGCGAGTTTTCCGCAAAGCGTCGACCATTGTGGCGCACTCATCTCAAGAAGCATGTCCCCATGAGATCATAAAGGCCAATATTTCTACCATGGTATAATGCAGGGTAACGAAACGCTGAAAAAATTACGAATGTAGGTTTCAGGTCGCTGACGCGTTAGTTTTATGTGGCCCCCTCACACGCAGTAACATATATTCACACGCCCTACAGTACGATTATAAAGTGTCATGGGAGTGAGTTGATAAGTGTCTCAGAAAACAATACAGTCGATTCATAGGCGAATTTCCTATCTGTGCTGTTGGACGCAAATAAACATATTTCATAGCTGTACGAAGGTATTCATTCTTTGTTTCATTTACGTGGTGATGACGATGACAAGAAGAAAAAAAAAAAACAGAGTTTAGCCTGACCTACAGCTTCGGCGGCAGTTCTACCACGTCATTGCCTACAGTACTAACGCGAACGGAAATCATCCCGTGCCACACTGAAGCACACAGCAAGCTTGTTCGTCAATTTTCTTTTCCTAGAACACTCATAGGAAGAAAAACTTTAATTAGAATCAAGATGTGCAGACACAGACGCGCACGTGCGCACACACGAGAGCCCGCATCCATAAATACGAATGAAATCATGGTTTGGGCGACTAACGAATCTCCTTGGTCGCTGATGTAACGCCCCAGTCCTTTCAAAATCTTTTGCATGTAAACAAAAAGGAAGAAAGAAATGAAGACTGAGTAACATGCATGGCACGCCGTCGCTAAACGACATCGTTGTTACGGACCTCTATTCAACCGCCATGATAGCGGAAAGAAAACAGAGCTTTTTTCCTAAGAGCGTTGGAAATCCCACACGCGCATCACCTTTCTTTCGAATGAGTCTTTCACATCGCAAGAATTCCTCGGGCTATTTTTTTGCTACTTCCGTGCCCCAGCCGCTGTGGAAATAGTGTGTCGTCGTAGTACCATTAGGAATAATTTCTATGCGCGAGAGTGGAAAACGGGACATTTCACACGCAGGTCTTTTATGTTTCAGGACGACCGTTTAAAGCAGTGGCGCAACGCAAGCCAACACGAACGCAAACGCGCGGCAACGTTTCTTTCGGGCAAGAACGCGGAGGGAATTTGAACAATGGCGATTTTGTTGTTGTTTGCACTCCTTGAATTGTGCGCAAATGCACGCAAAAACGTTAAACCCCCTGAGCGTTTGAAAGAAAGTACTTTGGCATCGCTGGGTCGCATCTTGCGGGAGCTTCTATTCGCTACCAGTGACAATGGGAACTTTGGAGAAGAATTGGAGGACGACGTTTGTGCGCTTCCAAACGCACGGTATTAAAGCTACAGCTTTCAGGGCCCCGTTGTTGAGTGCCCACGCAGTCCGCGGCGTTGAGCGTGAGTTGAACGCGTTGACAGTGAGCGACACGTGCCTACCAATCACAGGGGAGGACGAGTGAAAAAAATACACGCGGAAACTTACTCAGTATCGATGCTACGGAACTTAACACGACCGGTATAAACGACGCGCTGTGGCAACACGAACTGCTGCGGGTGGCGGCGCACGGTGAAACGATGACGCAAGCAAGCTACGGCAGGTGTCAGCACGAGGTGCGCTGATGACGTTCCGATCATCATAAACCGGTGTCGCTCTTTAGCGCCTTATCCATACGCGTGAAGTGCCGACTGCTGATAGCGTCGTGCGCAGTGTTCTCGCGAATTCTCGCGGAAGAGAGACGCGCGGGCCCACATATTAAAAACGATCTGCAATAGTGGCAGCGTGCGGCATGTGCTGAACGATTTGTGAGCGCTTCGTTCTTGCCGCTTCGTTCACGTGAAAGCGAGAAGCAGCATGAAGGTAAAGCCACTCGCTGCTGCAGGCTCTAGTTATATTGTATGCGTGATTCGAAAGAATGCATGCAGTTTTCCCTTCAATTTGCCGAGCACTTAAGTCTGCTACCCCTCTACCGCCGGTAGGCCCGGTATTGCACTACCTTGAGGATCGGCCCACATTTTTGTCTTACGTGACTAAGGCTTTTCTCGTTGGCTATGCATAGAAATACTTACTCATTTGAAAATTCACTGACGATTACGATACTGCCAAATGCGGAACTTGAGCGCAGCTCTATAGGTGTTTTCATTTCATGATATATTGGCTGGCACGGACAATCTGTCTCCTGCGGCACGTTGCAAACGGAGCGTGTGTGGGCCAACTGCCTCGCTCATGTGGAGACCGTGAGAGGCAGCGTGTGGTTGACGCGTGGGTGCGATTCACAGCAGCCGCCGCAGACGGACTTCCCAGAGTACGCGCGCTACTCTGGCACCATCTCGCAGACATCGTCGCCGCACTACGCTTTTCTTTCCTCATATCCTCCTCCTCAACTTTCCGCCTCATGGTTCCACTGCACCCTCCTCCTCACGTCATTCATCCCCCGCTGCGCTTCGCCGCGCTCTTTCATCCTTTGCTCAAAGCCCTGGAACACCATCTCGTTCAAGAGGCAGAAAGAAAGGAACATTAACAAATAACCTAAGTGCGAACGAAGAAAGAATTTTCATTTTGGAGGGGCTACCTCATCTCCTGAAGGTAGTCAAATGGATTAAGAAATAGGAGAATACCCCTGCTGCTGAAGTATTGGTGCTATGGCAGAAACAGTCTCCTGTCATGTGATGAAGAACCGTATTCTCCAGATTTCACTCAAGCGCATTTTGTTCTGGTATGGGAGTCACTTGTAAATCGGAGGCGGTAGTGTACAGAATGTATCGCAGCACCATGCCCGCACGTCCAATCGGTCACCCTCAGACAGGTTCACCGATTCATGCCATGTTGCTCGCGCACTGCGTCAAGAACAACGGTGAGTTCTCTCCAACAACACGGCTACACAAAAAGATGATTCACCAACATACCTACAGTTATCAGGAATTATATGTATGCACACCTGCAGAAATTGTATGCACTAAGAATTGCGTACATTTCAGCAGTTCGTAAGAACCTGTTAGCCGATTGTGACAGCAGGCGCATTATTACCGAATGCAACCAGTTAGAACTATAGCTACTCCGAACTAAAATATCTGTGAGCGGAATTGCGTTTATCAAGCACAAGAACGTTATTCGGTGGACTTCACAGAACGCACTATATAGGCACCTTACATTGAAGCTTTCCAGAGTTGAAAAACAGCAGTGGAACACACAGTCTAGAAATGTTGTAAAAGCACAACAGGAGTGACACGAAAAACATTCGCCTTGGCACAGCCGATCGCTTAACGCGAATCGAGAGGGTCCGAGATGCGAAAACATTAAAGTGTACGTGCTCGGGGTATGAGCGGGCGTACTTGCGATTGAAACAAGAAGCGCGAACATTCGTGAGCTTGAGCTCGGTGCGTAACACTGCGTCACATTAAGGCGTGTGGGGAAGCTGTGCATTATTGTTCATAATGGTGTCTCATTTTCTTCGCGTTCCTATACGGGTGGTTTCGATGACTTTGGGATGATAAACAAAAACACCGTAGAAACCTCCGGCTGACGCAATGGGCCTATACCTGTGTGGGACCTCCTATTCTACGAGTACTACACTGCGATAGTCACAGGCTACATTCTCACTTACTGATGCGAAAGCATCAAATGGCCCCTCGAACGAAAAAGCCGGCGTCTGTAGCAGCGAAACGGCATCTAAATTCCAATTGGCTACGAAGCACGAGCGCGCCTCGACGGGGCAGAGCGGGCGGATAGGAAGACCTGCTGTAACGTTAGCGCACCAGGCATATCGTGAAAGGAGGGGCATTGCCACGACGCCACGTCACCAAAGCGCTTCGACGGAGCAGCTACGGCCACGTGACGCCGCGGAACGAGACGGGTTGTCTGCGAGGAAGTAGCGTGACGCGCGTGTGCGGGTTCCGCTCTCTCGCTCTTGGAAGTCGGCGCGCGACCCGGTACTGCCGACCTCGGTGGCCGCTGCTGCTTCCTAGGTCTCTCGTCACGCAGGACGTCGGTGGAATGCGGCGTCCTTAATTTTCCAGCAATATCCGCCAAATTACTCCGGTTTAAAGCCAGCATGCCAACCTAGAAGCAGTAAAAAAATTAAGTTTCGCAGCACGTTACGCTCCTGTAACAGGTGAAGGTGAAAGCCCGTTGCAAAATTGGTAACGCACCGTCTCGCATCGCCGCGTTGCTGCTTCCGCAGTTCGGCTTCTTTGGGTCGTTTTCGACGCTTACCTGCGGCTTCGCGCGCTCGCATAGCGGGGTCAGACTCGCGCCAATGACGTATCTCTTCGACTTTACATTGCATCCTCTCAGCAGGGGATTAAAACGTATGCTGTTCTGTGTGTTGTATGGGTGATTTCAATGAATCCATGCCCTGCTCGCTTCACTTTGCTGAACGCTTCAAGGCTCAGCCTTACGGGAGCATGAGCCATTGCACTTTTTTTGCTTGCTTACGGGGGTATGAGACATTGAGAAGGTCGGGTGGCTTTTTTGGACAACTCGACTAGGCGCCGCGTTTCTGTACGTTGTACGCGTGATTCCAACGAATGTATGCACTGTACATGTCACTTTGCTGAGTGCTTGTAGTCTCTGCACTACGAGAGGGATGAGTCATTGCATTTTTGGCTTGCTTAGGCGGGTATGAGCCATTACGGATGATGATATTTTTTGTACTACTGGACCGGACGATGTGATTTCTTCAAGCTCATCGAGCAGGGATCATCTTCTCTCGTACAACAAACTCCCGATACACTTTTACTTGGCGCGCAGATCATACCCGTTTCCGCACATAAAGCTAAACAGACCCCAAGCTCTCACCCTGAGGCTGCTGCAGACGGGAACCTATCCCAATTTACTATTAAGAAACAAAATATTTCCCGAAGCCTTGGCTTCATACTCTTGCCGGCGACGCAGTAGCGTAGCAGACTTAGAACATGTTCTCTGGCGGTGCACGGCGTTACGCAGCGACAAGGACAACACCAAGGAGCGTTCGGACGCGGCTCTCCGTTGCCCCGAACTAGAAGAACAGACACGGGCACTCCATCAGGCCCGCGATACGGCTGAGAGGCTAAGCCTTTCGGTTCCGACGTTGGAGTGGCCAGCTTCGGGTTAGGAAACTAGCGCGACCTGAAGGACGTGAATGCAGTTTTTTATATCATGCCATAGCATCGAGGGCATGAGCCATTTAAAGCTTGGGCCTTAAATACTGGCACCAATTTAGCCGCAAAGCTAGATAACCTACCACTCAGCAAAACTAGGTAAACATTTCTCGCAGCGCGAAAGTCGAAGGACTGCTGAGCGGCGTTCAATTCGAAGTTAATGCTTTCGCATTCAGAGCTCATAACGAGTGCCCCCCTTAGGTGTCCTCAGATTTTTTTCTTCTTTCTACGGCGTCAACTTAACGGAAAAATAATGAACGTGCCGGAGAGAGGAAGGTGCTGGATTGGACAAAACGATTGCGGCAGCACTGATACTGACGAAGAGAATTGCATGTTGAGGGAATAGATATAATGTATTTCTGTGCTACATAAGCAAAACAATGAAAGGCTAGTAAGACTACCACGATCCCTGCAATCTTCGAGCTATAGCAGTTAAAATTGCGAACGCTTGTCACCTCGTTGGCGCCCTGTTTTCTGTGGTGGGACCATGCAGTGTCTAAAATGTACGTGCTTAGCAAGATGTATGTTCTGTATTTTCAGTGGGAATACTGTCGTGCTAGTTGAGTGAAACTGTGGCATCTAAGCTTTTCTGCTTTACCCCATAACGCTCTCATATTCTGTTGGCTTGTCATCGTTTGAACAATGAATTGTTTTACAACATCGTGTCCTTTACAACGTGGCGTTTAGAAATTCAGGATGGTCCCCGTTTAGTCCAGATGCCGATCCGTACCCACGTCGCTAAATGCAAAGTTGAAACAGTGAATTGACAGGGAATACCTTGGCAGAATGGTATATCGCTAGAAAGTTTAACCCAACCCGAGTAAACATCGCGCGAGCTAGTTATGCATCGAAGGCGGTGAATTACGCAGTCCCTATCTCTGTGGCCGATATCGCGTTGTATTGCAGCTGCTTCCATACCAGTTTTAATTTTTGATTCGTGAAAAAACACATGTGTTCATGAATATCCGGAAGAAGATCCGATTACATAAATGCGATTACCGAGGGCTCGATGTTCGCATCAAACCACGCAGTTGCGCTTAGCCTTGAATTCGAAAAGTTTATTGAGGGTACAAAAAAAGAAAAAAAGAACTCTACGGTGGCACGCGCCAAACCCATCCTAGGATTACGAGGCACGCATAGTGGGCGCCTCAGCATTAAATCTGACCACCTGGGGCAAGGCGGCGGCCGTGTATATAAAAAGTTGGCCGATGTTATCGAATTGTTTATCAAACTAGTTTCCACGCTCCAGAGCTTTACGTGATGTGATTTGTATAGGTTTATTCATATCCTGGAATGCGGCATTAAACTCGCAAATGTAGATATATTTATTTATTAAGCTTACCTAGGGCAATAGAAAGACTAGTTATCACGACATACGCCATCAACGGGTGTACATCTTGCACCCTCATACTAATTGCTTTCGACGGGAAAGGGGCATGGATAATGAGCTATCAGAGAGAGAGGATCATTAGGCACGCGCCGTGGGCGCCACTTCGCGTATGGCTGACGCGGCTGCGTACGCGTATAGCGGACCGAGGGGAGATGAGAGTGAAACGAGCAGGAACCAGCTCCAGCCGCCCTCCTGGACGCAGGAAAATACATATAGGGATACGGGCAGCACGGTAACGTCGCGGGGGTACGACTTCGTGCGCAGAGGAGTGGCCGAGTGTGGCGCGAAAATATGCTTTCCGATCTAAGATGGCGCTCCATGTGGCTCAATAGCGTGAAAAAGTGATCAACACCGCAATGCGAGCTGGAGATGTTTTTGGCTATAGGAATATACGAGACACGCTGTAGTCCCGACCAATAGGTTGAATAATGAAAAGACGGAAAAGAACAAAACTCAAAGGGAACGAAAGTATCACGCAAGCAAGAAGAAAAGTTTTGCAGTGTAGCCCGAAGGGCTAAGCACTGTAAGCGACAGCGAGGTCTGGCGTTGCGCTGAAGTTTCTCAAACAGTATTCTAACCTTCATGCTCAGAGATGCATTTTAACTTGAAGCCGACACTCCACTTCATATAAATGACACCTGTCGTGAACGTGCCCAAGGAATCGCAATGAGAGTCTTTGGGCACGTTCACGCCAGGCGTCATATTGAACAAGTCAAGCATAGGTTTCAAGTTAAGAAGTATTTCTGAATACAGTGGTAAGCATACGCAGGAACAACATCCTGACATGACACAGTACGCGAGGTAACTTCTGATGTGCCGCAGAAACAGCGGCCTGGCAGCTAGCAGGCCTCTCAAAGAGTTGGTGGGATGAGGAGCGCCGCCACCGGCTTTGCAGTAGTCGCACCTCAATGGCGGACGAGTTGAGACCAAGGAGGTTAAAGAAAAACTGCTGGAGTGGAAGCTCCCGTAGCTTCTTACCAGGAACGATGAAGCCAATGCTTGCCCCTCCCTCACCTGAAATAGAGCCTTGTCGAGTGACGTCCGCTTACAGATTAAGTGATTTGGCTCTGTTATTGTATGCCAAGCTAATTAAAAAATAAAGGCTGGTTGTTCCCAACGAAAATAGTAGCTTCTTAATATTGATGACGTTCTGCCCAGTACAGTATGCCAGGATAGTCGGATTTCCCACTATAGCCAGTAATACTGAGAGACACGCAGATAGGTCTCTGTCTGGTCAAATAAGCCTTGATTAACCATGCAAGGAGGCTGATTATTTTGTGAAAAGTGTGCGGAAAGCGTTTATTCACCATTTTTATTGTTTATTTGGAGCTTTATCGTGCCCTTCCTCTGCGGCTTCACCTTCGGGACACAGTTTCCACTCCAGCAGTTTTTTCTTTAACCTCCTTGGTTGAGACAGCAGATAAAACTGGCAGCGTTTCTAGCTTCGAGCGTACTGTATGTTTGAGGTGCATTGTCTGTTTGTATGTGAAGCCAAGGAAAACATCGGGGAAATTAGCTGTGGTTTAAATATAAATGCAGAAAATAATGAAAAGGGAAACGAAAGTGGACGGGAACATAAATCGTCACCGTGGGAGCCAAACCCACAATCTCCGCATTACGCGTCCCAGGCGAAATTAGCCGACGACCGACGGTTGGTGAACTGAAGGGTGGAGGTGGGATACTAGCTATCGTGGCGACCCATAGAAGAAAAATTTGGAGAACGCTTACGCTTCGTTTTTAAGAGTGGAACGCCGATAGCATTCAAATATCCCTGACTGCTTCTCACGCTTCTTGGCAACTGCACCTTATGTAACCGTAATGCTTACCAGGAAACGCTGGCGGCGAACGCTACGCACAAAGGCGCGCTTTCTGGTAGAAACGCGGCCTCTTGCGTGGGCCGCGATGCTGCCGAGGCGAGCGCCATCTGGAGGTGTTGCGCGGCACTTCATGTCCTTTAAAATTTGCGCGTGCCGGCGCGCGCAAATATCGGAGGCCATGGCCGCTCTATGTATGGCAAAAATGCTGGGAAAGGAGTTTGTGTTTTGAGTTCCTGGTTAACAGAATTATGTTTTTAGGTACATTAGAATTACGATCCAACGCTATAATGTCTGTAGGTTATGTGTAAGTCGTACTTTACAATTTTTCGGCATATTTTACTTTGAGAAATGCAATTAGTTCAGTAACTTCCTTGCGCAACTTTGAGGGCCTGCGTGGTTGGGTATGCGTGGGTCGAAATGACTTTTCACCGAAACTAGGTCGACGAAAGACGCGGGATGCCGGACTTCCTGGTACATAGGGCCCTTAACGCCTTCGAGTTGAAAAAGTCGGGCCAAGGTTGTTTGCCAGCTACGTCGGCGCATAAGTAGCTAAACGACGCGGGACCAAAGTTGCAGTACGACCATTTTATAGGGACGTCTACGACAGCTGGTATGCGAAGTGGGAACTACGTCATGCCGAAGTACGTTGAGAAAGTATTGTCCCAGACGCATTCAAAAGCAATATCACGCTCTCGACCCCAGCATGACGCTTTTTAGCAAGTGACTAACTTATATTTGGTTGGGCTGAATAATAATTCTGAAAATTTTTATGGAACGACAAGGGCTTTTTTCCTACTTTATTATATGAATGAAGAGTTCTTTCATTGCTTTGTTGCGAAAGTATATTGCCTTCGCGAAAGAAGTGCGTCACTTAATGTATCTAGTAAAACTTCTTCGGTGAGTTGGTGGATACGTATTGAAGCCATGGTAGCTGAAAGAAACACGGACGAAGAAGAGGACAGGACATCACGGACGCTGGGGTGTCCTGTCCTTTTCTTTTTCAGTGTTTCTTTGTGCTACAATATAGCATTAATGTATCTGCATTCCTCTTTCTTGAGTATTTTCTTGCCTATATCTCGTTTTGCATCTCATATGGTCGCTTCAATACTGGGCTATTTTTCATGGAACCAGCGTTACATTTAATGCAAGGTAGATACATGCACAGTCTTTTTAAGATAGGTATTCATATTTTAATACCATGGTTTAGGCAGCGATCCATTTCTTCTAGCTTATGTAAACTGGGTTATATATGGCACAAGCTTCAATGTTTTGTAGGATTTCTGTAAGATAACTGTTTTGCAATAATTTTTTATGAATATGCTCTCTGTAGTGCAGTCAATTTCGCACTGTGCATGCTGTACAGCAAAAAGGATGCATGCTTGCTTGTTATGGGCCACGGAGGTGCAGTTTCATAAGTATAAGACATGCCAGAAAATATGTAGGCCCAGACATAAGTCGACCTACATATAGTGGTGGGCCATCCTAATCACATCCCGATGTACATGCACCATTTTGAAGACAAATAAGTTATCTAGCGAACGTCCATTTTCGGATATCCTATCAGAGATGTGCCTTATAGACGTTTTTCAGTATACGCGATAATATTTGCCTTCCAACTGAGGCTTTCTCCTTGAGTTTTCTTGTAACGGTTTCCTCGCGCGGTTTTCAGTTTTCTTGCATGGTTTCCTCGCAAACAATATGGGTAGCTGGCGCTTTGTCAGGCATTTATTTGCCTTTTCGCCAGCGTCCACGGAAAATCTGTACATGATTGTGCGAAATAAACAAATAAAGAAATAATCAATTCAGTAAAAAAAAAAAAACAGAATGATGCTTTCTCGGATGTTCGAATAACAATCCCAAGCTATCGTGTCTGCAGCTCGTGTTTATATTTACTTGACAAATTTTCTGACGTAATATGCTTTACAAAAATTTCACTTAGTTCAATAAGTCTCTTGCGCTTAGCGCAAAGCCTAGATGAATGAGGAGTATGTTACACTTCTGCACAAATGCGTGCGCGCGTAATGCACAAAATGTGTTTGTTCTTGATGCGTGGGCTGCGATTGTGCCATACATTATAGCAAACACTGTGCTAAAGGCCCTGACATATGTTGGTAAAATGTGCGCGGAATGTCCCCATGATGTCCTTCGCGGACATGCAAGTGATGTCTGCAGGACACAAAAAATTGGGCAAACGGCTCTGTAAGAGACGTGCGCAGGACGTATTCCACACATCCCTAGAAAATTAATCTCTGTTCTGGCAGTCGATGTCCATAAGATATCCATGGGAATTCATTGTTATCAGAAGGCTGTTAGGGTCGATGTAAGTCTAGACATAAGCCGACCTACAAATCTTCGTGGGTCATGCTAGGTTCGATCTCGGCACAGACATGGGCCAAGCCTTAAATTGTCAGGGGTCATGCTAGGTTTGATGTAGGCCCAGACAACCTACAAATTGTCATGTAACTTGCTAGGTTTTAGTCGGCCAGGTTGGCAGATGTAAAGCCGATGTCGATGCCCACGAATGGCAAACTGAAATCGCCAAGCTTGGGCTACATGTGTAACGGTTGGCCACCATTTACTTTCCCCCGAATGTATGTATGTATGTATGTATATATATATATATATATATATATATATATATATATATATATATATATATATATATATATATATATATATATATATATATGCGAAGGTTGCGGGTTCGGTTCCCACCTGCGGCAAGTTGTTTTTTCATCCTCTTTAATTTCCATTAATCTATAGTTTCTTTATTTCATTTATTAAGCACAAGTAATTTTCCCTATGTTGTCCTTGGTGTCAGTGTTTGTTGGCTTCTCATGACATGACTACATATATATATATATATATATATATATATATATATATATATATATATATATATATATATATATATATATATATATATATATATATAGCCCTCAAGTGAGCTCGTGCATTCGTGAGCAGCCGCAGCCGGTTTTTCACAAGCCACGATACGACAAGGTCAAGCAGGGCACCGATGTCCGCTCACACCTCTCTTGTAGAAAGCAAAATAAAGCAAAAAATGATAGAAACGAACGCGCCACAATCTTTCGCCTTCATTCATTTCTGTGGTACCCACAGTTGCGAAGCAGCAGTTATTTCCGACATTCAACAAACAAAAAGCTTATGCGCCGTCTTTTTCGTCACTTCTAGCTCTCCACCAAGCGGTAAGAAAAAAAAAAAAGAGAAAGTCCCGCTAATACACGGGCAATAGGGGCAATCCTCTAATTGAGCGCAAGTACATTTCCTTTGGGAGTCGCGTAAACAGTTTTTCACCAGCGGTACAAAAATGAAGGAAAGAAACGAAATGAATAAAAGAGAAAAAAAAAGAAACAAACGAAAGAAAGAAGCTGGGATGCTCGCAGACACAACACGTCTACGCGAGAGGCGGCGCAAATCTTGCGGAAAGGCAAACGGCCGGATAGGCGACGAATGCGCGCACGGTTCCCTCGCAACTCGCGCGAGGAGCCCGCTACATTGGCCATTGATTTTCAATCTTGCGCGCCGGCACGACGGACGTGATGTTTTCCGAGCACGCAGTGCTGTCTCTCACACGCCTCGAGCTCGAAACGGGCACGACCGGCAGCAGTGGATGTGCCGCAATCGCCGAATAAAAATAGATCCACTCTGGGGGGATTGTTGTCCTGCATACGCGTTCGCCGAGGTTCGAGCACCGAGGAAGTGAGCTGAAGAGACACGCGTGGCCATGAAAACATGGCACGCAAGGAACGTAAAAATGAATTCTTTTTATTTTAGCTGTTGTAATTGAAATCACCAGCCTTGGCTACTGTAAAGGGAGAGAGTGACAGATAAAAAGTATGTACAGAAAGGCGTGGAGGTTAACCAAAGCTAGCTATGGTTAGTTACCCTGCCCGAGGTTCCGGAAGGGGATAGAAACAGAAAGAGAGCCGTAAAGGGAGAGAACGAGCGAAGAGAAAACCGCGTACACTATACAGCTGAAGCAGACGACGTTGTTGAGGTTTATAATGGAACTCAGGAACTTGAGCAGTGCTATCATAGCCTTCTGGGCAGTGTTTCTTTGGGAACACTGTTCTATAACTTTTCTTCTGACAAAAGGAAAATTGTCCAGTCTATCCCATTGACCAGTGTAGTGGGTAGAGGAACAGGCTGGGAAACTAAAAATAGGATAACGAGTGTACAGCTGTCAATGAACGATGATTAAGCCCTCGTCCCGTAGGAAGGGCAGAGGGGAGGTCAATATATTCGCGCGAGTTTCGTTCACCGTTTCGATCATTCGCCTTTGCTTCGCAGCTGTTATCACGTATCTGCGCTTACCCAATACCGCGCTAACGATATCAGATGTCACATGAGTTTTAATTGTCGTCGTTTTTTCCATAATGACGGACAGCTAGCAGTCTGTGGGTGCGCTCATATGTGCCAGTGGCCCGTTAATGAATTTACGTAGTCTCTGCAAGTGAATCTGGAAAATTCAATCGCGATTGTGTGGAGGTTAGCAGTGACACATGGCAGGGTATTTAACCAGGCGGATGTCCGGTTTGCTAGCCTGCTCGGGAAAGATGGTATGATGGAATAAAGTACAAAAGAGAAGGCGAAGGACAGAGAGAGAGAGAGAGAGAGTTCATTCGCATGCATGTGTGAGAGCGGCCAGTCGCACGCTGCTATCGCGCTGTCTTCGGATTCGACGACCGCCGACCACACTTGTTGTACTGCAATTCCCTCGCTAATATGGGTGTTCTAAGTGCCATGTCTTCACCCGCTGACAACCCATCATCGAAGGTGCTGGAGTGCATTCTGGTTTAAACTGCACTCATGCGTCTTACACGGTGCTTAGCGTTTACGGGGCACTGCCCACTGACGCAAGATGTGCGAGCCGTCGGCACCTGTACGCGTCATCGAATGCATCTGCCTACGATATTTTCATTGTTACCCCCCGCATGGTGGCGCAGTGACTTTGGCGTAGTGTTGCTAAGCCCGAGGGTGTTGGGATCAAATCCTGGCCGCGGCAGTCGCATTTCGATGAGAGCAATACGAAAAAGAAACGAAAACGCCCGTGTACCGCGCATTGAGTGCACGTTAATGAACCCCAGACGACCAAATTAATCCGGAGTCCCCCACTGCGGCGTTCTTCAGAATCTTATCGTCGTTCTGGCATTAAAGACCCCAGAATTATTCTTTTTACTTTCATCATTGTTATAATAGGTGATATAGACTCTTCGTTATGGTAATTTCTGCCGATATATTCAGTAAAGCACCTGTGAGTGTACACAGCTTTGCCACATTACACAAGTGCTTAATGAAATACAAGCAGGAGAGCTTTCTTTCTTTTTTTTGTACTGATTTCTTTCGATTGAGCGACCCAGTCAACACACAGTAAATGGGCACTAGACAAGCTCGGCAAGCAACGCCTGGTAATAACTCTAGTGTGTTCCGATAGGGCGACTGTAATCCTTCGGATTAACCTCTCTTCTTCCATTTATCGATTTGTAGAGCTATTTTTCTGGCACGGGAGACCGGGGTAGTTGGAGAAGTATGGGAGAGGCCTTTGCCCTGCAGTGGGCGTAACCAGGCTGATGATGATGATAATGATGATTTTCTGGCACGCGTGTTGCTGTGGACGCTACAATCTGCTGACGAGCATTTACTATGTGGCGTTATATAAAAAAAAAGATTTGAAGAAGGTGCCTTTATAGGCGTGCTCCACGCCTAGAAGTGCAGTGTATGAGCTCAGTCCTTGTAATCCTAAAAAAGAAAGAAAGATTCCCGCGCGTCAGGGTTTGCCACTTTATACTCAGCGTCATGTTGTAGTTCGTCTTAAGTGCTTCTTCGTCCCTGTTTTTTCTTTGTGGTGTTGTTAATTTTGAAACAGCACCATCTCACAGCAATCTAGCCCACAGCGGCATTGTAAGCCTCGAACCTCCAACGCGAACGAAAATGAAACCACCGTATCACGCACATGACTATAGTTCAAGCAAACAACAGCCTTGCGATCAAATTCTTTCTGACATCTCTTAATAACGTCCTGCAATAGCACTATCCTCAGAAAAATTGTTTCCACGCTATCAAAGCACACTTCTGCATGGTGTACGCCGCGTGCTTCGTTGATGCTTGTAAAATGTTGTTCGGGCGCAATGTCTTTTGCACGCGCTCAATTTAAAAGTCCTCTCCTACGCCTATTCCCGCAAAGGGGCGATGGGGAATCCTAAATTGGATGCCCGCATTCGCGGGGGTGCTAATGAAGGCAACGAGCTGACAGAGAGAAGTGGCGCGTTCTCGTGTGACGTGGAAGGCGCAGCAAGCGCCTAATGAGACGCCGCCGAAAAGGGCGTCCTGCAGGGATTTGGAAGCGGAGTGTCGTATATAGGCGCCCTGTGAGTGCAGATGCGAAGTGCGCATCTCCCGCCATTGTGTCGCATCGTCGCCGTCAGGCCCTGCGTCGAAAAGACACCCAGTGGTGCATGCTGTAACTTTCATGAGACGAGCTAGGGCCCCAGTCTTGATTAGACGGATGGCGAGGAATGGAAAGGGTTCCACCAGTTGTACAATAGAGTCGACTCATGGTTCAGTTGGTAAAACAAGCTGTTAACGCCACAAAGTTACGGGGAAGAGAGATGAGAAGCCGGCGAAACGCTGTAATCCTCACTCTGCTTGATTCTCTCCTAGCTTCGATGGTAACGTGGGCGCGAACGACCCTCAGCCATCGTGAAATAGTAGCGCGTCCGCCACGTATGCGGGAAGTACTGGGTTCGAATCGCGGTGCCACCAGAAACACAAATGTCTTCTTGCAATGGGTTGAGATGGGCCACGACCTGACACTCGATTGTGTATAAGGGTCATCTGGAGGGTGCTCTATAGAGATTTACGAGGTTCTATGGTCGCCCCTTGTCCCTACTCCAGCTTTGGTGAAATAGCCAAGCATCCACCTCTGCTGTGGGAGGCAGACGAGTGCTGTCGCCGGGCACTTAACGGTAAAATAGGTACAAGCGCGTCCCCGGCCTGGTTATCGCCAACTACGGGAGCTTCAGACGCCTGTAGGGGCGAATAAATCTTTTACGCACGGACGAAAAAATAACACGCCCGTAATACTTGTGAAATATGGTCTGCACGATTGTTTCCGCTAGTCAAGAAAGCACGAGGGCGCCGGTAATACTTCTGATTTGTGCAATGCCCTTCATAATAGACCTTGCATCCTGATCGAAAGAACACACGTCGATGAGCTTACAGTTACCTAAAGAGAAAACATCTTATAGCTAAACTCTATAGAGAGCGACATTAAATGCTGAGAGAGCGGCCTGAGTCAAGGTTCTCACCGGCTACTCAGCATGTGGAAAGAGGCATGGGAGATAAAAGAGGAACAGAGAAAAGGGCTGATTAGGTGGATGAACATGGTGACGCCTTAAAGACCTAGTAGACTCCGTTACTGTAACACGTCTTTCGACTTCTTTTTTCCCCCTTTCGTGACCTTCTAGAGAGGCAGCACATTTATTTCTGTACTATAGGAGCGCGGTTAATGGAGTTAGGTGATCCGTGGCCTCTTTATTACAAGTATTTAGCGGTAAAACTTGAATACCTTTTTACACTCAAATATTTGCTGTCTCGCACTTTGCACGGTAACCATAATATCCGTAAGTACGATCGCATCAATGCTATACGTGTCAATCAGATCAGAAAGGCCATCACGCTTGTTAACATTAAAATTAAATTAACATTACTAGATAACTTATTCGGACTAGATGATAGCTATGACAAACGAGTTTTAATTGAAGCAGGTGCGAATTGGCTTTACGCAACAGGTGAAACACTGTTCGAAGATATATCACATACGCTATCGGTTGACGCGACATACCTATAGCACTTGTCCTTCAACAACAACACGTTGTGTCAAATATAAATACGGTTCTCCGGTGTTCTTTGCAAATTCCAGTAGCCTTTTGTGGCATGTGCCTGCGGCAAGGCAGAAATTCTCAGTAATACTAATACCAGTTTGTTTTACTGTCTTGCGTGCTCAAAAGATCGCCTCCTTGAGCTTAGCGCTTAAAAAGTTCAACATTATTCGGCCACACTTATTTGGCACGTGCTTACCCAACCTATGTGAATGAACAATCGCTTCATCAGGCAGCTGTATGTTTAGCGTAACGTTAGGCATTGACTCGATCCTTCCTTCGACTGCTGTTAGTCTGCTATTTATATCATTGAATATTTCTGTAGATTTCTCTGAATTTCTTTAACTTCATTAACCCTTGACATGATCTCAGCATGACTATTGTTCGTTTTTTTTTTCGGTTATCGTTTTCAACAAAGACAGTATGTCACTACTGGGTGTGTTAGGATCGAGCTTAGGGGGCCCGAGGTTTAATTCGGCGGCACCGCTTAATATTAAAGGTTTAATTAAGTTTGCACCATCACAGGCAATGCAAAAAAGCACACTTGGTCTTGAAATAAGCAGCAAAGTGACATCGCTTGTGCGTTTGCAGTATAAAGAGGGACGGGGACCAACCTGCGTCAGAAGAACAAACATTTGGCATGTCCGCATGCGGGTCACCTTTCCATGCCCACTGGCGAAGCACGTCGAAAGTTGCAGATTTAAAGGCCGGCAGAAGCTTGATACTGCTGGCGATGGGTCTTGTGAAGCAAATGATGTAGGGTACGTAACCGCGGAGCCTACTGGGCGATGTGCTGGGTAGCCTTGGTTACGAGGGACACCAACGCCGATGTCGACGCCGATGCTCGCCGCAGGAACGGACGCCTAAGAGCTGTGCTATATAAAAAAAGTGCATTCAAGGCACGCAGTGTAGCCCTGTGTAGGTTGCCGAGCGTGTGACAGGCGCCAAAGAACATTAGTTGGTCCATAAAAACAAACAGCGAAATAGAGTTCTCCTATCGGAGCGCCGAGCCCCTCTATTCTTTCCGGTACGCTCTCGATGATCGATCAGGTGTTTTCTTTCGTAAACTTCCATTAATCCGAAAAAAAAAAAAAACTCGTCGAAGAGGGTACACTAGAGGTCGTCACGAACAACAGCCCATATCCCCGGGGACCTTTAAAATTCCTGTTTATCCCAGAAGAACAAGGTCTTGTCACCTTCGCACAGTTCACATTCTCAACGAGAACACGAAAAAAAAAAAGGCAAATGTGAATTGAAGCCGCGAAACGCAGACTGTTTTTGCACGAAGCTCGCAGTTCGAAAGTGCCTCGGGGGTTTCCTTCCGGGAGAAGATTAACTTCCTGTGAACATGCACTCTCACAACAGGATTTTCTTCTTTCACTCGTGCGTGTTGTAGGACGGGGGTTAGATAAAACGATAGCACTTGCCGTGTGTGGGTTTTCGGCTTTGCTCGAGGCCTGGTTCTGGAAGGAAATTAGGGTCCACAGAAAAACTGGAACGGTGATGTAAACAGGTGGCTAAGGAACCATAGGATTGGATCATTGTGATTCTCAGGAAGCGGTGGTTCCCTCTGCGAGCAGGGGAACGGAACGACGAGATTGATTCGAGAACATTCCCTGAGCGAAGGTGGGCAGGAGAATAGCACCATTTGGGATGTTTGAGTACTCGCGGCGCGAAGTCGTCAGTGGTAAGGACGACGCGAGTGCATAAAGTGATCGCGTAGCGCTTCGGCTTGTAAATATTTTTCCGTGTCTCTTGCGCATGTAGTTCCCGTATCGAGCGACCAAGGAGATCAGCGATGAAACTACAGCCGAGGAAATTGAGAAAGGAAGGAACGAACATTCCCCTTGCGCAACTGCGCAAGTACGAAATCTTTGAAAACATACCTTGCTGATTTATTTCCTATCTTCGCCTAGGGAAGAAGACCTACATACCATAGCTTTCTTGTACTCTAGCTTCGGAAGCATCGCCGGAGCACCCGATTCAATTGTAAAAGACCATTTGTAAGATGAACCTGAGAGAACCGTGAAAGTCTGTTTGTCTTATATTAGAAATTAACAGAAGTGATTCGCAAAATTCAAAATGTACTATTATTTGAGAACCCATACGTCCGCAAGATGAAACATGAAACATAAACAGCATCACAAAGGAGCGAAAGGTATTGGTTTTCATGGTACAAAGCACTTCTTTAGGCAACTCCTATGTAAATGCCTACTGCTTCTTGCTTCTTGTTTACTAGCACAGTGCGAATTTTTAGAAAGCTGACACTTCACTTAGATTTCTCAACGATTTCTCAATGTCCTTATGTTGGTGTAAAAAAAAAGTCCACCAAAGTATCCACCGATTTCTGTGCTATATCATGCCTGAACACTGCTGGTTTTGATGGTTCCTGGGTCGTGCTCTCCTCGTAATTACCAGCCAACAATGGTACTGAGAAAATTATTGAATTTATGCTTTTATCGTGCTAGCACTGCATAATTCCACGTCATTTTCGACGCTGACGTAGCTGTTTGTGTGCACAGAAATACTATTTGCGTCACCTGCAGCAAAAATATTCGCTTTCTTTTAGTTTGCCAATCAGAGCCTCTTTTTTGAGCCGCTCACCAGGTCAGTGACCTCTGCCGAAGTTCGGCTTAACCGAAATAGCGGTTCGTGTTAAGCGAATGACTTTTTTATTATGTTTACGGGAATTCAACGAAATTTATTTCCGCTAGATTTAGTTGTGACGTTTGGGATGGGAGGCCCTGCTGTGACCTGTTCTCCTATAGAGCAAAAAAAAAAAAAAATATGGTAGGTTTCTTGCATAAATATTGCGAGAAACCAGTGTTTATACACACCTCCATCTAAATTAGGGAACTATTTTTGTTAAAACCTATTTAAACTGTATTATGCAGCTTTAAAGTATGCCTCAAGATATTAGCTAACATACACATGGATATATATAGTGGCGCTTTATAATGGTGTTTGCAGGGTCAGATATTATTTTCCATACAAGTAAACTGAGCCCAAACTAAGCAGCACGTTTGTATTTTTCGTTCATATCATCAAACGGAGGGTTTCTTCTCCAAAGGCGAAAACTGCAAAGTGTATATCGCATTCGTACAGTAGCGCAGATGCAAGTTTGATGTTAATCGAGCTGTGTGTCACGCGCCAGCCTTATCTTTATTACTGTGTTATTTCATAAGTTACTCGGTGTAGAATGGACATAAACTGACTGGTCGAAATATATTCTACTACACTCCTCCAGCAGCAGCCCATTTTGTAACGTAACTACAAAGCCTAGCACCTCCTTACCCACATGACATGTAAACTAGTGCCTTTAAAACTTGCGATTCAAGAACACGAGGCTGTGGCCGAGGTGACAGTGTTTAAGTTCGCAGATAGATGTTATACTGCGGAATAGTTACTGGCACAAGGATTATACTTGCAACGTACTATTTCACCGCTTGCCGATGTTAAAAACCGTATGCTCGAGGAATCGCACACGAGTAGTATGGCTGATAAATAACCCCTTTAAAACTTGTGAAAGAAAATAACAAGAAGCTCGTTACGAAATTGCCAATGGTTGTTCCAGTGGTGTTGCCTTTACGTGTTTTTTTGGCAGCAATATGTGCTGCAGTGGTCTAGGGACAGAGCTGGAGCCTTTCGGGGCCCACTGATTCGGCGTAGCCCGTGTGTTCGCGCGCCGAGATTATGAGTGCCCCCGCAAAGTGCTATGCAGAAGGATTGGCGCAACTGCGATGGAGACGCGTACGGCTGCACCTCTGCACCTGACAGGCGGACTGCGCACGCCTTGCCTGCTCATGACATTTAGCGCCCCAAGCATATGCGTGAGAGTGGCGCTGGAATTGATGAGTCGTGAGAGCGAGCGCATGCGGGGGAGGCTCCTTCACGGCCGTGTCTCTGAACATCGCGCTCACAGCAGCCTTAGACGGTCACACCGGCACGCTTGCGCAGGAGCCGCCCGAGCGCGGCACCGCAGCGACGGAAGTTCCCGCGAGAGCGCCTGCTGAGCCGGTCGTGACAGCGGGAGGATTTGTGGGTAGCAGCGGTGCCCCGAACACACCTCCTACTGTATATTGCCGCTTGGTTAAACCCGCGGCGAAAGTTTTCCCCTTGAGATGGGCCACGTGACTGATCCTTTGTTTAGTCCAGTGCTTGCTACGAAGGATTGCCTGCTTGCATTGTTTTGCCATATCAATGTTGTTGCTCGAAAAGTGAGAATTGCGCGTGCGTGCCTGCCACACTTTGCTTGTGTGTTGTATGTTTTGCCACGCCTGCAGTCCCGCGCTGTTCCCGTCGCAGAGAATTTATTGCCGCACAGCTACTGCGTAGAACCTCGCTGCTGTGCCATGAGAGACCGGCTGCGTTCTCACGCCTCATTCTGAACATTGTTTTTTTCTGTCAAATAAATCAGCTTAGTGTGCTGTGGCTGGGTCTGCTTCTCGTCGAGTGATTCCAGACTCGTGAACAAGGACACACGCGCGCGCGCGCACGCACGCACGCACGCACTTAGTGTGTGGTAGGGCGTTGCTGCTGTCCAGAGGGTAAGCTACAAAAAGTTCCTCTCGCGGAGAGGTGCAGCTTGTTGAAGTGACCGCTCTTTACATAACCGTGTAATTAAAATGTTTATTTTTTATTATACGTTACGTCGTCTCGTCTCTGGCTAGGCCGCGTCCACCGATCGATATGGTCAAGCTCCAGGCAAGTAAGCCAGCTCTATGCTATGGGACTCCATAGGTATTCGGAGGCGCAGTTTAGGTCAACCACACGTGGCCAGATCAGACGCATACTGTATATATACAGTCCGGCACTCAAGCCTTTTGGCCTGCAGGTTGTGTGGAAAAGCTCGTGCGATGTTCTTGACGGATGAGCTGTGAGGCCCGGCTCCTGGGACATTCGCTTCAATAAAAAAGGCCGATTATCCAGTCTCTTCAAGGTACACTGCAGAGTGTCGCATTGTTTGGCGAAGCTGGGACAGTGGCCTAGAAGATCATGGAGAGTTTATTTAGATCTGCACTGACCGTAAACATATAATTCGTTCAATCTAATGCGATGTTGTATGAACTGCTATCATAAGACAACGTATGAATGATGTAAGCCAGCCATTCTGATGCGATAGTGCTCTAGGCGACTCCGACCCCCCCACCCCTCCACAATATATATATATATATATATATATATATATATATATATATATATATATATATATATATATATATATATATATATATATATATATATATATATATATATATATATATTGCCACATCTTCCTCTACGTGCCGCGTACTAGACGAAGATCTCGCGCATTGCGGAAGAAGAGGTCCCTTTCAGTTGGCCTGCAATTAAAGTGTCCTGCCCTTTTTTATCAGTTCCCGCTGCTTGTGAATTGTGACAATATATACATTCTGCTGGTTTTCATGCGAAAACCACGACATGATTTATAAGCGATAGTTGAGATTCCGCAGAATATTCAATTTAGCCGGCGTGATATTACGTGCATGATGGCAATGCTCTCTTACAGAGTCTACTTCTAGGAAGTTTCGGCTGAGGGCTCCTTTTGCGTTTCAGAATAATGGCAAACCGAGCGCGTGCTGCTTAGGTATACCACCAGTATACTCGAGGTATACTTCCGATAGATGCTACCCTCTCCCCTACTTGGCGTTCTGGCGATTTCTGAATGAACAAAACCTGACAACCCTGCTTGTTTTGCCTAACCACGGCCGTGATGCTTCTACTGCATGTTTAATCAATTTCTCCTTTCGTCATTGGTGGTTTTCTTTTAGGGTGATCTTATAAATTATTCATTAGTGACGGCCCACTCATTCAACGTCCTTTTTCCTTAGGCATGATTTTGAATAAACTGGCATATGGCAAACACAACCACCCGTTAACATATAGAAGGAATGATAAACACTAGATATAACACTTTGTGTCGTGTCTTTTTTAGCGACTTTGCACCGTATGAAGCTTAGGATCAGCACGTTGCAAGGCGCGCGAGGCGAGGAAAATGAATAAGACAAGACGCTTTGTTATGAAAAACAAAATTATAATAAATCGTCACACTGACACTACATATGTGAAAAGCTCAGTCAAACACGAAGGATTATAAAATAAAGCTAATCACTCTCACAAGTTTGCTGGCGAAGGCCGAATAATTGCGGTGCTGCTGGCGCGCGTTGCGGTAGAACAGTCTCCGGTCAGATGATGACCGACACGCACACGAAAAGAACGGCAGAAGGGGCAGGAAACGCAGATGGTGTGAGGCTTGGTAAAGGGCAGTTGATCCCTATGAAAACCAGTAGCAGCCTCGAACGAACGACGACAGCAGACAGCAAGCTCGATTGGCTGACGACCGCAGTCTCGAGCGTAATAAGGCAGCGAACTCGCACCGCTCCGACGTCGCAATTCTGGTCACGGCCCGAGGTGCTCTCCATCCGTGAGGACGCTCGCTCTTTAGAACATCGCGCGTAAATGTGGATTTGACTGTCCCTGTGTGCCTGGTCACAACTGCCCAGTCCAGCGGCGTTCGAATGATCTCGCCCGACTTCGTTCACTGGCGCTGCCACGAGTGATTGTTTTCTTGCGCTGCAAGAAACCTTCACGTCTGTTTCGTCGTCCTCTTGTTGGTGTCAACTTCTCCGCCGTCTGCTATCCTTTCTTCCTTGGATTATACCGCGTACTTCATTACACGTCGTCTAGTTTAGAACCAACTTCTCAGAGCAGCCAATATCAAAGACGTGTCTTATTGAATGCTTAAGGCGATGACATCGATTCGCTGTATACGACACCAGCATCATGAGCCTATCTTATATTTAATGCGGAACTATGGCCTTTCTAGTCAGGAATGCGGCGCCCGCCCCTGATGTGTGAAAGCCTCACCGGTACATTGTTAATAACGACCTTACCGATGACGCTGCTCGATTTGCCCATGCTAGAGCGCCGCCACTCTTTATACAATTATCAAGAGTACATAGATGCGCACGATAAAGCGCAGAATCGCCATCCAGCGTGGGTAGGAATTCATATGCTGTGGAGGTCCAGTCTACTACTGAAAAACTTGTGTTTACTTGTTCTAACACAATATGAGCCGGCCAAATCAACATTTCGACATGGAAGACTGACTTCATGTTATGAAGTCAATCTTTCGCGTCAACCTTGCTAAACGAGAAGGCGGAACCCCTTCACAATGGTTACGACAGCCGTGGCAGCATGAATAGCCTTTATTAGCATTCTATTCGGCCGCCATAAGCAGGTCGGCCTACGCGATGCTGTCTACTTCGGTCGCCAGTTATGTCGAACTGACTTGAATGTTAGTTGGTTCGTGATGACTGAAAAACAACGCTGTAAGAGGCCACAAGCTGAGAAGGACTACACTGCACAGTGTCTGTACACTATCTGTGTGCTTGTTCCTAGCTAACTGCGCTATCTAGTGCTCCTCTGGTGTGCCAGCAATCTGTGCGACACACACTTGGCTATAGCATTCGTATCAAAAGGCCAAAGGCTACTACCCGAGTTGGAGCAATGCTCTTGTTGCCTTAGTGCACGCAGCTTTCGCTGACCAAGTCGGAGCCGTTACGTACCGCACTTGGTAGCGTACCGCAGTCCGGTAGCTGGTAGGATAATTGCAAAAAGTGTTAGTGTTACATTGTATCGCGTGCGCCTTAGAAGCATTTGAATCCGACACCTTGACTATTTTTCGACTTTCTTGAAGAGAATCCAGTGAAAAACACAACCACATTTTATAAATGTAACCTTCAATAATTTGTTCTTTCGCCGACAGGAGTAACGATGAGTCAGTGGTCATTCGAAAAGGGGTCATATACGCAGGCCGCAAATATTAAGCGTCAATGAAGCATTCATGACTCACAACTAACGACGATTTAAGGTTTTGCAATGTACGAGTTTCTACTGCAGTATTCTTATTCCTTGCGCAGGTTCTCTGTGCCGTAGGCGCGTGCTATAAATCACCGTAAAGCGTGCTTTTGACCTATAAAGGCACACGCTGGAAGTAGGTCCATCGCAAGGCATTATTTTTTCCCATTAAGCCGGTATAGCAGTAGACTCTAGCGCGCCGCGGCTGGGGGATTACCATACGTGAAATGACAAAGCGCCCAAGCCACGTGACACATTGCGCGCTAAGAAATTCTCTGGAGAACAATGCCGCCACGGAGTAGGCGCAGGCACCCCGTTATGCGGCTCATTTGCATTTACTGCCAGGCCGGAACCCTTGTCAGCTCGGTCGCGTTGCACGCCTACAGATAAGAGACACCAGCAAAGTGATAAGAGAGGGAGAGAGAGAAATTCAGGTCCTGCTTCGGCACGCCTTGGAGACGGGGGGAAGTTATCTTTAACGTGTGTGCTTGGGTCAGCACTAAGCCCGGCCGGAAGCCGACCCGGAGCCGGAAGCACGAGTGCGCTGGCGAGAGAATTCATTAGACGCGTCGGCTGAGTGCATCTTAGATGCGGAGGGGAAGAGGTGCAAGCAGCCAACCGTGCACGCTGACAGCCCTGATTACAGCTATTAGTCATCCCAGCCAAGCCTTTCATCCAGTCATTCTATGTCGACAGTGTGGCGAAAACAAAGGCAAGCTAACTTCGTTACCAGCACTCTGTGGGGCGGAAGTAGCAGGAAAGACTTGGGGTCATACTACGTGGTGCGTAAAGAGGTCTCAGATTTTTAGTTGCGGTGGTGTGGACAGGGCCGCCTCATCTCTTGAGGCCAGTTCCGTAGAAACGCGCAGGCAGGTAAACAATGACTAACACGTTTTGTCATACAGTACTAGTGATAACAAAAGCTTAGATAACTGCGAATCGGAGAGAAGTGGGTCACTAGGATTAAGCAATCCAGATCAGTTATTTTTCCACCTGATGCATTCTCTTTGAGTGATATCTCCGAAGCAATTAAAATGACAATAATTTGCAGAATCTTTAAGGAGCTGTTCATGGCTAGACTTCTATAAAACTACTTGCGGTCATTTTTATTTACTTCTCCGTGAAGTGCATTGCACATGTTCACAGAGATGTTATGGACATATGTATGTTCATGTATACGCCTTTCCGAAAAGAACAGTTACTGGTGAGTGTCTCATATGTCCAGTCTCTGCTTCGTCCTTGTCAAAATTTGCGCTAGGATTTACTTGTCTCAAAGTTCATGCTCTGTTGTTTGGGTTTATGCACTTTTGTAGACATTGTGTTTTTAGACCTAGCAGTGCCTTGACAGAAAGCTCAGGGAAAAGATTGACATGGACTAGCTATACTTGAAGGTGTGTAGTGTTTACACAATCCCACCCACCCCGTTCTATTCCTACAAGCCCATTGCCCTGGTTTTTGCATCCCCCAGCCATGCCCTCGGGATTTATTATGAACTTGTCAATTGGTGATTGAACTCACAGACATTTTTAATAGTGCATCGACCCAGAAACAACCCGTCACTTCAAAAAAAAGAGCGTATCATTGAGGAATGTTCAATGGGATCTCTTTCTCAAGAGCGAAAGCGAATCCTGTCTTCTTAAATCACCCAAAGCGCTTGAAAAACAAAAAGGAAATTGTCATTTGTGCATATGAAATGTCTAATTAGAGCAAGGAAGCAAAAATGGGAAAAACTCTGCTCTTATGGAGGAGAGGGCGACAGGGTGGACAAAAGAAAGCTATATCATGAAATTCTAAGTAATTATTAGTTTGGGAAAGTATCAAACACATTTTTTGCCACTTGCGGCTTGGGCAAGATTTCCTATCTTCCTTCTTTCCCTGCGAAACGATACATATTCCTCCCTTTCAGAAGGAGTATATTTTTCAATATTTTAAATAAGAAAGGTCACATAATAAAAAAAAGATGGCCTGTGCCTGGTCATAACGCAGGTAGGATAAAGGGAAGCATCAAAACTGTAATGCGAACTCAGATGTATCTGGCGTCTGCATGTCTTCGTTGTGACGAGATTGTTGTGGACATGATTAGAAATGTTCAGAGATGCCCAGAAAGCGCAACTGAATCGAGTTACAGAACTAAGAAAAAGAAAGACTCGCAGCAGTCGGTTTCTCCATATCTCAACTTTCACTACTGCTTTTCTATATTCTGTCCCCTTGTGTTAACATGACAAAATAAAAATGGCAAAGACAGTAGGCAGCACACGTCTCTCCTCGCGGCTGATTAAATTTCGATTCGAAATGAGATTTTCACAATCTCTATTACGAAATGTAGTAGCGTAAATGCAATTTCAGTATTACATTGAGCACATCGTCGATATAGAATGAAAAATGAAGGCAAAATTTCTTTCGAATAGTATTCAAGCCAGAAAGTGCCGCATTGGTGAACGAATAAGGACACTGCAAGGAAAAATTTCGGGCTTTATTGTATCAGCTAATATAAAGAGGGGGCTGATGGGCATGAACCTCGAGGTAGAATTATTAAACATCGAACTGAGTGACTTTGAAGTCAGCCAAGCAAGTGCTCCAAGAAAGCAATATGCAGGCACCGGTCGAGCACGACATTACTATTATCTAACTGGATCTGCGAACTCTAGCATTGGCGATGACATGCGGAAATTTACTTCATTGAGATACATTTTCTTACATCAGCCCATTTTTACGTCCATCGCAGGACCAAAGCCTCTTCCCTGAGGTCTCCAATCACCCCTGTCTTGCGCGGGCTGATTCCAACTTGCGCCTGCAAATTTCCGAATTTCATCACTCCACCAAGTTTTCGGCCGTCCTCGACTGCGCTTCCCTTGCCTTGGCACCCACTCTGCTGTACGCATTACATGGCTTGCTTAGCTCTATCTTTTTTTCTCCTTATGTCAACTAGAATATCGGCTATCCCTCTTCCCTCTCAGATCCACACCGCTCTCTTTCTGTCTCTTAACGCTACGTCTAATATCTTTTGTTCCATCACTCTTTGTGCGGTCCTTAACTTGCTTTCTAGCTGATTTGTTAACCTCCGAGTTTCTTCCTCATGTGGTAGCACTGGTAGCCTGCAATGATTGCACACTTTTCTTTTCAACAACAGTGCTTAGATCCCATTCAGGATTTGGTAATGCCTGCTGTATGCACTCCAACCGATTCTTCTGTAAATTTGCTTCTCATAATCAGAGTTCCCTGTGTGAAATCGACCTAGATAAATATACTCCTGCACATACTCTAGAGGCTGACTGGCAATGCTGAATTCTTGTTCACATGCCAGGCTATTGAAGATTATCTTTGTATTCTCCATATTAATACAGTACCCCAGTGGTACATTTTCTTGGTTAAGGTCCTCAATCATTTGTTGTAATTCGTCCCAAGTGTTTCAGAGCATGTAATTCGTCCCAAGTGTTTCTACCCCTGCAATGTCATCTGCAAACCGAAGGGTGCTGAGATATTCCCGGCTGATCCTCACTCCCAAGCCTTCCAAGTCTAATAACTTCAATATCTATGCTTGCAGTGAATAGAGATTGCGTCTTCTTTTCTGAGTTCTTGAGAAGTAACTTTCAATATGTATCTTGCCAGGTAAAATTTTCGCATGTAGACGTAAGTTCCTGTAGCTGATATCTAGGTTTTAAAATTTTGCATGGCGCTCTTTGGCCATATCTGCCCCTTGCGCAAACAAAAAATACGCACCAATGAGGCTTCTTTCGACGTAACAACCGTAAATATGGAACGGCATCAAAACGTAAACAGCATGGCTGATAATTTAATAAACCTAGCTAATGTTCACCTTATATTAAAATATGTGCTTGTTTAAAGTGATGCTTTAACTTGTTTGTCTATGGCGTGAGTGCCTAAAGTTCCATCTCAGCAAGCGAGAAGCGGGAAAACACAGTATCCACAGTGCGAACTCAGACCGATGCGTTCATGTTGCGGTTGTTCAGATCTTACCTTTTCCGTTGCAGTATTCTGTTGAAGTACACAAACAAAAACACACAAAGTAAAGTCTGCTAGGTAAACGTGTAGTACTCCCCGGACCTCCCTCTACCCCTTCGTTTCTTGGATAGCCTTAACAACTTGATTCTTGTACTTCTTGATTCTCTACATCTTCGGTAATGGCGTTGTCCACACAGCTTTATGAAAAATAAAGAAGAGTAGCTCAGCAACTCGTTTTCTTGTGTATTCGGCGCAAATTAAAGTCCAGAATCTATGCAAGAAAAAAACAAGAGCACGCCCAGAAGAGTACTCCATAGATCTTAAAAAATTCGTGATGACTGGCTTGATATACGTATAGCATGAGATACACTGAATTATACTCGCTAGAATTTTTAAAAATAAGTTTCCCACAAGTTCCAGATTTCCGGCGGGTTATAATTACACCACCCGAGTTGGCGTAACTAGTACTTAAAGCCGATTGGGAAGGAGTTTGAGACGGCAAACAGTACGCAGCCGCAGGCAGACCAGTAGACAGTAGCAGACAACCACCGCAACGCCTTCGACTTCGAACGCGTGGAAAATAAAGAATTGCCTACAGGAAGAAAACAGAATATGTTGGACGCTTTTTTGTATACCCCAACATTGCCGGCTGACAGCACACCACGCTCTTCGTTAGGTATAAATGTTTGCCAGATACAGTGTGCTGCCCTTGGTTAGCGAGCGCGTGCACACGTGTTTGCACACTGCCACACTTCCGGATGTAACAACGGAGACATTTCTTTATCTAGCTGTGATATAACGTTTTCTTTTGTTATCTGAGCGCAACGGATAGTTTTATTTCCTATTCAGTTCTCCAAGCGCATAATATACAGGGTCAAATCTGGAGAGCAAAATTTTTAAAGGAATGTTAGTGAAATTATTCTAGGCAGTGCGAACTTAGCGCAATTATTACGTCGATTATTTATAAGATTCCTTATTTCAGTTACTCTCTTTAAAATAATTGGGACGAAAAGTAATCGTTTGCTAATGATTTTTTTTTACATGATAGTAGAAGAAGTTGGCGTACAAATACGGCACCGGCTGTTCCTTAGTTCTTGAATAGGTGGTACAGTTAGATATGTGTTTCCTGTACTTGTTCACATAGTTTTGCAGGGGAAAGAGCAAAAGATCAATAATGCACGCGTGATAAACATCATCGCGTAGCACTCATAAGACTAAAATATTATAACAAGCTCAATAAGCAACATTGCGAACAGTAATAATATGGCATATACCAAACAAATACATGCAAGTACAAATAAATGAATGTGTTATAAACAAAACATTCATTACATGCGTTCTTAACGCTCAACAACCTAGCTGTCGTCAAAACAACTTTAAGTGTGTCAATACGCACTTCTGCATGCGTTTTGGTGGCCACTGGCACAAAAACTCTTTAAACTACGGAATTTCCCATTGCCGAATTTCAGTGTGTCGAATTCTGTGTAAAAAAAGCTTTGAGTGGGCAATGCCAAGCCGTTATTGATGAATACCGGCTTCTATGTTAGTTAGTGGGAGGCGGAATTCAATAAGCGAATCAGTATAAAATACGTCGAAGATGTTGCAATCTTTGTCCAACCGTGTTTTTCTACGTGATCTTGACTAATGCGGCTTTTAGTATAAAGCTCAGTTCGCTTCCCGATAGTTGGAGGGAAATATATAATCTTGGTGACGGGCTTGTCTCACTGCCGCATCGGCTGCTGTGGTGCGTGGAATAATACCACGCAGTGGCATACACTGAAATACTATTGCGTGATATGCTTGAGTTAGTAAGCCCTTTAAATATTTCGTAAACTATTATAGCGTTAGGTGTTTTCACATTTGTGCTGCAAAACAATGTGATAGCCGCCCGGGATAGAAGAAAGATTGTGTGTTTGTGCTTCTGCAGGAAAGACAGAGAGCGAGAGAAATGCTGTTTAAAAGGTCTTGAACAACCCACTGAAAACAACCCACTTTTGAGCCCCCTCGTACGGAAACTGTAAAGTCATATGCATTTTTATTATCTGCTACTTAGGTAGGCTTACCGCGACTGTGAGTCGCGTCTCGTCACAGCAACACATACTTCATCACGGCTTCGAGCATCTCGTATCGTTATTTCGTGTCCATTTCCCATTTTATCCTCTAATGTCTTTTATTCTTCTTAACCAATTCCTTTATTTTACTTTACATGCGCAAATTTTAACATTCACGCCTGAGCCAGCAGACTTCGCTGAAGAGCTCTGGTTCATCCGTGAGCCACGACTTACGTGTCGCGTAACACACCAGACAGCAGCGTCTCTTCAACACAGACACGTCGTCTCTTTCGCGACACTGCGGCCAAAGCAACGCGCATAGGATAGCCAGCGGTGGCGCTCAAGAGGGCGGTCGCCTTTTAATAAGGACCAAGTGCAGGACGTGCCAGACATCTAAAGCAACGCCAGTGCAATCTAGAGCCGCTTTGTATAAATGTCACGAACACAGACGCCATCTTTTCGAGTGCAAGAAAATTATTACCCATTTTCCCCGCAAGGACTGTTTTGGCAATGTGGGTTCTACTCATCCTCCTTAGAAGCGCTATCGTTCTCTCGTTATAATCTGTCTGCACCTCCATGTTTATAGTCCCCTACATCGTTTGTGTTCGCTATTAACTTAATAATATATTGGGGGCTCTACTGCTTGACACCGTATTACGAGTGTTCATTTAATTGCTGGTCACCGCGTGACACCCATGAGCAATGTTCAACTATCTCCTTTATTAATTTACATTACAATGGTATGGCGTCGAGCGAAACGGCTCATTGTGGCGCTATAATCGTGTCTTTCGCGTGCCTAAACTGCGTCTTGTGTCAGTGGTCGTCTCTGGTTTAATGTTCTGGACAACTAGATCACAGTTAGGTTTTAATGACAGTAACGATTTGTTTACCTTGCGCCATGCTGATATCAAGGTATAGCTGCCGTCCCAATTAATCCAAAAGTGACTTTCCAGCATTTTTATTTGGCACAGACGGGTTGTATAAATCAAGCAGCAATGATCCTGAGAAAATAACCCCCCCCCCCCCCCTCCCCGCCCCCCGTTGCGTCAGGGATGTCTCACGCATGCAACACGCTTCCATTTAGATCATCAGCCTAACTTCCATGCACAACCAGAAATATCTGCGATATTTATACATATGTGCCTATGATTTGCCACTTGTATTTGAGCGTAATATTAAAATTGTGCACTGTTACAACTTTAATTATGCGTTCTCACCCGTCGCGGTGGCTTAGCGGCTGTGGTGTTGCGCTGCTACACCCGAGGTCGCGAGATAAAACCCCGGCCGCCGCGGCCGCATTCCACCAAGATGGTCAGAATTTATCCGAAGTCCCTCACTACGGCGTGCCTCATAATCAAATAGTGGTTTTGGCACGTAAAACCCCAGAATTCAATTCAATTAGCGGCTTAGAAACTGGGATTGAACAGGCGGGTTAGTGTTAACGCAATCAATAACTAATTTATAACGATACTCCGCCTATATTTAGGAATGCTGTCCTTACCAAGAGCACGCTTTTGAGACTTTCTCATAGAAGTGCGCATGAGCAAGTCGGTGGAGTAAGACAAAACGACTAAAATAGTAAGACTAACACTCGCATTACTTCAACACACCGAGGCGCCGAGTCAGCGGTAAGGCCACCACTGATGAAGAAACCCATAAACTGCTGGCAAGTGGAAGAGACAAATAGAAAGATGGACATAAATTCCAAATAGAATAAGCCAAAAACACCCTGAAGTGGATGAACCGGCAGATCATGGCCGCGAAGCATCTGGCCTCAACACGCATGACGTACGAAAGACGAAAACGCATATGCGTGGCTCGCGCAAACGAAGCCCCGTGCTCACTGAACTTGGAATTCCATCTGCATATTTATGGCCGCTTGAATAGCGTATACTCCAGGCGGAGTGAACGTGAGTATACGCAGCAGTGGCAGCGACGTAGAATGATGAGGACGTAAGGCAATGAAAAGCAATAAAAAGTCGCAAGAAAAGAAGAGAACCCAGAAATGAATGTGTAGAAAAGAAAGGCGTACAAGGAATGACGAGAGCGAACGGTGCAGTAAAAATGGGCTTTGGTTCCGTTCGTAAACAAGTCTGCCGCAAGCATGTGCTCACACTCCCGAGAGGATGGTTCCAGCTTGGGCGGACAGCGGAGTACTCTTCGCTCTGTTTACGGTGTCACTGGTGCGGTTTGTTTAGAAACAACCAGAAAACATGTCTTCAACGCACGGGCATCGACCGGCCTGCACACCGTAACTTCACGTAGGAGGGTCACTCTACTGCATTTGTTTGCTTCTACACATCTGGCGCTTGGGAAAAACAGCTTGGGAACAACATGCCCACCGGGATATCGTAAAAATGCTTCCGCTCAAGCGCTCTTGGTTGTTGTCCTTGATTGGCGGTTCTTCTTGCTATAGCTGAATCGTGCAGTGAACCCCCAGGTGCAACGCGCGTATACATTGTCCGAGATGATCAGCCATTTCTGCCGACACGCTGAGTGTGCGGGATACTTAATGTTCTGGGTGATGATCCCAGCTTAAAAGACCTTTACGCTGCTTTGTTTGGGAAAGGGGAGTCGTTTAGATAGCGCTGAACGTAGGCAGCTTCATGAACAATGACCTTAAGTTGCCATCTCACGGTTTTATCAAGTAGCGAATGTATCCCATCACGTGCGATGCCAGAGTAAACACAAAGCTAGCTATACCGCAACTGACAGTTTCAGGGTAGAGATGTCGCGCAAGCCCATCAGTTATTGCATGCATCCATCTACTTTTGTTGTCCGGTCTGCGATGGCGGCTCAACTACGACGTTCTGCTGTCAGTGTAAGGTCACGAGAGAGAGAGAGAAAAAAACTTTATTGATGCTATCAAGGGGTTTAGCGGTGAGCCGTCTTGCGCTTGCTGCCTGGCTCTTCAGCACGGGTGTGCCCCTATTCCAGGGCTCCACTGAGCCTGGCCACTTCGCACGCGTGCTGCACCATTGCCCTTTAGGCGGTGAGCTCGCTGCTGGTGAGCAGGCCCTCCCATTGCTCCGCACTCGGGTTTTTATGTTTATGGAATGTGTAGTTATGCTTACATTCCCACGTTATGTGGTAAAGAGTTGGTATTTCTCCGCACCATGGGCAGGAGTTTCTGTATTGTGTCGGGTGCATCTTACTTAGTATGTGTAGATTATACAAAGTTCCGGTTTGTAGCCTTCTCCAGTCGGCTGCTTCTTGTTGTGTAAGTAGTGTGTGTGGCGGAGGATATTTGATTCTCTGCCCTCTATAGTAGTTTAATATTTCCGCACACGTCGGCTCCACCGTTGTAGGGTTCTCGAGAGGCTCTATCTGTCCAGCTCGGTATGTGATCTCGCGAACTAGACTGTCTGCTCTCACGTTCCCTTCTATCCCGGTATGGGCCGGTATCCAGAAAAGTTTGTGTTTCACTTTATTTCCGAGGGTTCCTGCTCCGAGGAGGAAGTCAATTCTCTGCCGCGGAGCAAAACACTCGTATACGAATTAGAATCAATCATTCAATCAATCAAATTTTTCGTCCTACTGCGTCCACCTATTATGGCTGCGTATAGGCCGATCTGTCTTTATAACCACAATACAGTTGTTATAAACCCTGCATAAACTGAGACACTTGGTTCGTTCACTTTGTTGGTCGAGCAGCGCGAAAACTGTCGACACAGTTTTATCCGCTTGAACTTCTCCCATCTTACAGAGTTATGCATTATTAATATCCTCCACTGTCACTTCGATCACTCGAGTTACCTCAGTGGCGCGGTCTTTAAGTGAAGTAGGCATAGTAGAGACCACATAAATTCATCTAGATGGCGACATGTTCGTTTACGAATGAAATGGTACTCCTTAGGAGCCCCCTGTTTAATGCTTATCTTGTGTTTACGGGAACTATTTCACAAACACACCAAAGAAATCCAGTTTGTTTGTATGTCCCTGTTATTTCAAGTTCTTTCATTTCGACGCACTCTGGACCGTGTTCCTGTTCGTTTCATCCTACCGTGTGCTCCAGCTAACATTAGCCAAGCTGCTCAGTGAAAGAAAGGTTAAAAAAGGGCACACAATGCAAGATACAATTACAAGGCCTACTGTGTTCGGTCGGTAGAGGCCTGACGACAAAACACCGCAGGTCTTAAAAAATGTATCTTCACCGTGTTTTCTTAATCTTTTTTTTTTTCTTTGAACTGCTTGGCTAATGTTAGCTGGGACACCCTATATACTGTAGGTAGAGAGCGAGAATTTCAGCTAGTTTTCGTCTCGTATTCCGTTTCTGAATACTTTATATCAGCGTACGAATTATGTGACGAGATGTGGCAAGTAAATTATAACAGTGTGGTGGGACGTCTGTCCATTTGAATGATATTTTGAGTTGTGCTCGTGTGCTGGATTCTGGACGTGCTATGTGATGCACAAGCCTAAATTGCGAATTTTGAAGCGCTATCAGTAGCTTAATACGAAGCGATGCCTGTCAAGGTGTCTAGCCAGGAGAGGAGAGGCCGGTAGCAACGTTGGCCAGAGTGAGCGCGCTCTGGCCCGCGTCTCTTGTAGACGCTAACCGTCATTCCTCTTGAGGGTGTGGCATGCGCAGAGTAAGATGTGGTCTGGGCATATGTTTCGCCTGGTTCGAGGCAAGTTTAGCGTTCAAAACTAATTGAAAGTAGCGAGACCCGACGGCTATGACACTGATAAACAGTGTGGCCAAAGTTTCATTCCTACGGGCTGGCAGGCACAGAAGAAGGTGAGCAGACGATAGTCAGCCTCTTAGTTGTTTCTATGAAAAGAAGGTGCTTGAGCGAAAGGTAACTTCGAAATCCGCTTGTGAACTTTGCGCGTCGCGCACGATTGCAAAATTTGGCTGAGATGCTCACACATGAGTGTAATATCCGTTCACTGTGTCTTTTCGCCGAGCCCGGGTGGTGATTCAAGCTTAATATGGTAGCGGTCTAGGCTAGCTGCTATGTTATAATTAGCAAGAGCTGTAGCACCAAGCAAAGGACGAGTAGACAACGTGACAGATGAAGGCAAGCCTAAGTAGTTCAAATTGCAGAGAATTTCGAACAGCCGCGAGTGCCAGGTATTTTATTACAGCGAAGCTGTATATGACTAGCTGATTCGTCCGTCCGTCCGTCTGTCGCCTGTAGGCCGAAAACACCTCCGGCGCAATCGCATGCACACGCGCAATAAAAAAAAAAGAAAAATAGGCGCGGGATTGGCTGCTCCAGTTGTGATGTCGTTGCTCTCTGTCGCAGCTGAGCGCACGCGCAGCAGTTTCTCTCCGGATCCGAAATGGGTAAATCGGGCGTCATACGTACTCCTGAGAAGCAGACAGCTTTCAATCAGCAACGCCTCGAGCAGAACCGGGAGCGAGATCGTCTACGCCATGCCGATGCTGCAGCCTTGGCACAGGAACAGGCTCGTGCAGCCGAGCGCATGCAGCAACAGCCTACCGAGGATCCGGCAGCCTACCGAGCCATCGTTTAGTGAACCGTCGGGATTAACCCAGTAATAAACACTGGGGCCGCACGTTTTAGCTTCGTTGGTTTACCATCTGTTCAGAATGCTCGGACGGTTATTTTTTCTTTTTGCTCCCGCGATGCATATATTAACACGTTGGCCACATTGATAGCCAGCCGTCTTGTTACATGCGAGCACGGCGATTGGGGCTATAGTTGTCTGTGATGATTATTGCAAATACGAGTTTGCCCTCTAATCCATAACTTGGTGCACATCCCAGAAAAGAATTACGCAGAGCAGTGATTTTCCTCATGACAATCTCATGGTGATATTATAAGGTACAGTATGACTCCTTGGCGGCCCAAGACCCCTTTAAAGATTCAGCGTGACAATGCATTGAGCTTGTAGATTATTTAGTGATGACTATGTTGAATAAGTGATTGTGCTTATGAAGAAAACAAGTCATGTGAATTTTTTTTCACACTTGCAATGTCTGAATGTTATATTCTCCAATGAGGCTCGTTGCGGCATCAGTTGTACGATATTTAAAAACAATTGTAAAAATTGGTTGCCAATTAGCTGTATTAGCAATCAAATCACATTTTGTAAAACACGCACATGCTATGCAGATAAAGCATACTGAGGTCTAAACTGTGTTAATATTGTGGTTTAATTATAAAAATAACTGCTATGTCTGCCGTCAATAATAAGATTCCGCCACGTAAAGCGACTGAGAGATCTACCGTTCCTTTTCTGCCGGCCCCTTCTGTGTTATATGTTGCTACGGTGTTCACTACAGCAGCGTCCCGCGTATAGTGTGGTTGATTTGTCATCTTCAAAAAGTGTCGCGGCGCCTGTTTAAGTAAAGTTTATAATTAAGTTTATAAGTGGAAATGGAGTGGATAGTTTATAATTAAGTTTATGATTAAGTTTATAAAACAGAAGAAACCGAAAAGGCATAAACAGAGAAAGAAAAGGCACAAAAGTGGTAGCTGGGCTTCAAGTTTCCTTGCCTATCTTTTCTCGAGGTCAAAAAACTTGAACAGCGTCCGCAGGGGACTAGTTGAAGCTTTATAAATAAGCAAGATTCGCGTCCTGAAGGAACAGAACATTCAAAATACTTATTGAAAACATCTTTAAGAACGAACATAGACCAAATGTGATAAAATTATTTGGAATCTCTTTCGTTAACTAACGTACCTATGCCGTTGATAAAGAGCGAAATTGAAAATAGGGAAACATTTCTGTTAGCTTTTTCTCTTAATAGCCGTCATCTTTCAGCTGAATAAGTACGGGGTGAGAAACAAAAGATGGTTTAGCAGGCTGAACTAACTTCATCTTACCATTTAAGGCCCTTTAGCCAAAAGAGAACATACTATGTGGTATATCAGCAGCTGTCGACGCTGGCTGACAACACGGTTAGCTCACAATTCCATTTTTTCAAGAACATGATGACTTCCCCACTTTTAGTGTTCAAAACTCGATCCAAGTTTGAAGTTTACTCGCTATCACAAGAAAGACAACACTAAAAAAAAAGGCAAGTAGGTTTGACAGCGTCACAACTTCGCAACTGTGAAGGTTACCGTAGAATGCAAGCATAACACATACTCACCACGACGTGATAGCGTAAAATTACCTACAACACTATTTTAGGATAGAGTGGGGAGTTAATATGGCTCTTACAGAAACATAGCAGAGCTTTAGAACGATACAATGCCTCAACCTAGGTGATGAAAAAGGAAACAAAAAATAATAATGTCTCGTGCATGTTCATAATATTCAAATAGCGCAATAGAAAGCAGATAACAAGCCTAATGTTACGGTTCCAAATGTTCTTTATAGATTACTTTGTTTGCTATGCTTTCTGAGTCTAAGTACAGTCATATCCCAAGTTAATTTCAGAGAAATTAATAGTGCCGCGAGCGCGCAGGGCTTTATTTTTGCTACTATGATGCTTGTGTTAACACTTGGTTACATTGATAGCTACCTGTGTTACTTGCGCGGTTATTTGGGACTATAGTTATCGTTGATAACAGTTGCAAATACGAGCTTTTGTGCATACAATTTGGTGCGCAGATCATAATAGACTCTCCGGACAGCGTTGAACTAGCTGGACTCTAGACTATTTTCGGTAATGAAGATTTTTGGACCATGGCCGTACACGTCGATGGCACAGAAAGCCACGAAAGCGTTGTTGAAATACCTCAAGTCGACAGGTCTTGGCAACCGTGTGTAGACTCGGTGCGAACATTCCAATGTGCACGCAAATGTGCTCTCTCTCTCTCTCTTCATCCCCATACCATTTCCACCAGTGCAGGGTAGCAAACCGAAAGTGCGCCGGGTTAACCTCCCTGCCTTTCCTGTCTTGTATTACTCTCTCTCTCGCTCTAGCTCTCTCATCATAAACTTACGCAAAGAACTACTCGGCCTCATGGCTATCACACGGTGATATAGCAATGCATATTAAAAAAGGCCCTCTCCTCACAACACTTGCCAAAACTTGTACGTGTACAAAAAAAAAAGAAAGAAAAAACGAGAAGACACAAGCATGAGAACCTAGAAAAGACTCACTTCCTTCGGCCGTACCACAGGCAGCTCAATAAAGCTCCTCCTCTACCGAAGCGGAGTGGCTGCCAGTTGCCCTTCGACCGCAGAATGGGGGTGCATTAACGCTACCGAAGCGCTCGCCGTAAAGAAGGCTTAAGAACGACACGCTGTCGCACCGTGATGCATACCCTATGCAGGGCCACGGGTTCGGGGAGAAGCGATCGATGCGGTAAAGCGAGAAGGATCCCTTATCACCCGTTGGTCCCTCGCAAAGTGACGCGCGAAAGCCGGCTTAGGTAAAGAAAGAAAATCGAGAGCCGGTTCTGCCACGTCTTGGAAGCCAGAAATAATGATAAAAATGCAAGCGCATTTGTAGGCTTAGGACTCGTTAAATAAAGCAAGCCGGTCCTCATCGGCAGTAAAAAAGCTTTCGCAAGGCAAAGGTTCGCCCTACACTGGATCACGTGCAGTTCATGGTTCTTCCTCCTAATTCTCGGGCAGATAAAGACCCACAAGCCACTTTTACAAAGCGAAATTTGTTGGCAATGCGAATTAGTCAAAAGAAATGAAGTTGCGCTAATGTAATAGGGTTTTGACCTTTATGCTTTGCTGCAGCAATCATGTATAACGTGAGAGAATTAAAATAGTTGTAATTGTGCAATCATGCAGGAGTTGCGGTAGGAAATCTCACAGTGAAATTTTTTTTTTATTTATCCATACTGTCAGCACAAACCAAGACAGGAGTTGCGGTTACATTGCTGTCATGAAACTAGACATAGTAGACGTTTAAACAATTCAATAGAAAGCAATCAGAATAGGAAGGCACAGCAAATAAACAAATATGAAGCAATAAACAACATGAGTTACAATTAACAAGTTATGGTACTATATGGGTCTAACGAAAAAGTAATGCGCCAAAACAACTGCAACCGACAAACAGCTAACAATAAAACGTACTCTCAACCGCTTACAAATAGTTGGTAACAGCCCTTACAAAGGATTGTAAATCTGTACATTCTACTATATCTGTGGCAAGTTGTTCCAATCGTTTATGCTTCGTACCAGGAACGAATTTTTGAATGATTCTATTCTATAATTAAGTGGTTTGATATGTTCTGAATGCTTTGTTCTGGGGTTAGCAGATCTTTCTAATGTGATCTTCCTAAGTCTACCTTATAGTCTCTGCTTAATAGGTGAAAAAAGAATGTCAGCATGTTAAGCTGCATTTCTTGCTTGACAGTCGTGAGGCCAGCTCTATTTCTAAGTTCGGTGACGGACTGGGTCTTAGAGTATGTGTTAAAAATAAACCTAAAGGCCCTGTTTTGTACGCACTCACATTTTAATGTGTTTTGCTGAGTGTACGGATCCCAAACATAACTTGCATAAGTCAGTACAGGAAGTACAGTCATTTTGTAGGCCCTTGTTTTTACCTCTGGGGTAGCGTCGTGAAGTTGTCGTCGTAATGACCAAAGTTTACACATGGCCTTATTACAGATTTTGTCGACATGTAAGGACCAGTTCAAGTCATGTGTGAGATAAATCCCTAGGTATTTAAATTCCTTAACCTCAGCTAATTCGGCTCCGTTGATGCTGTAGGGGCAAATTAAAGGACCCTTTTTACGCATCATATACGCATACAAACAGTTTTTGATGCATTCAGCTCCATTTGCCACTCGCCACACCAGAGGGTGGCTTTTTGTAAATGGTTACTAAGCTCCTGTTGATCATTAGGAGTGCATATTTTAGCATATATAATGGTGTCATCTGCATAATGCTTGATGGCTATTTAAGGCAAAAAACCTTCTCCCATATCACTAATATATATTCAAAAAAGTGAAAGGCCTCTAACAGATCCTTGCGGCACACCCGATTTAATTGATTTATTGGTACTGCAAACAGAATTTAATGAAACAAATTGTTCCCTTTCTGACAAATATGCCTCAATCTATTTTAATAGCCGAGTATTACCTAAAAAATGCGACAGGTTCATAAGTAGCTTTGTATGGGATATTCTGTCGAATGCTTTGCGGAAATCGATAAAGATAATATTTATTTGACCCCTTCCATCAATACATTGACCGATTTCATGTGTAACTTCAGTCAGGATAGTGACTGTGGAGTACCCTCGGCGAAAGCCATGCTGGTTTTTACCCAAAATGTTGTTTTCTTCCACAAAATTATTTAGGTGGGTAGTTAAGATGTGCTCTAGCGTTTTGCAACATGTACTTGCCAAAGAGATTGGCCAGTAGTTAGTGACATCATGCTTGGAACCCTGTTTGGGAATCGGCACTACCTTAGCCCACCTCCAGTCTCTCGGAAAGTCGCCAGATTCTAGAGATTTAGTATGGATATACGAAAGAAAACATGAGCGCCACTCGGCGTATCTCTTTAAAAAAGCGTTGGGAATTTGATCAGGGCCACGCCATTTTTTCTCATCTAGTTTAAGGAGAAGGTTCAAAATGCCGTCTTGTCTAATAGTTGGTTCAGATGTACAGTACCCAATGGAATGCAGTGTTTGGGTGTAGAATCAGTATCCTATGGGAAGACTGATTTAAAATATTCATTAAAGAGTCAAGCCATTTCAGAGCTGTTCGTCGTTGACTTATTTTCACTTGCCAGAAATTGAATGACGGATTTGGGCCCTGAAATGTACCTCCAAAATTTTCCCGGAGAGGAGATAATGAACTTGGTAAGTGTTTCATTCATGTAACAATGTTTCGATTTAATAATTTCCATTTTAAGTTCCTGTGAAACGGAATGAATACGATGACGTGTTCTTGTAGAGAAGAATTTCCTAGAGTTCATTCGTTTCAGGAGACGCTTTTTATGAATTATTTTCCGTGTAATCCATGGGTTTTGTTTGTTAACTTTCTTGGGGCACATGGAAACAAATAGTTCTGTTGATTTCAATACCACACTTTTAAACTTCTCCAAAGCATCATTTACCGACGTAGTATGTAGCAAAATAAAATGGCTGAAATCATCATAACCTTCCTCTAAATGGTCCAATACTGCAACATCATCTGCTTTAGAGAAATCGGAGACTAGCAAAGTTTTATTCTTTTCTGCTCGGTTATATATAGTAGAGACATACGTAATCCCTATTTTGTGGTCAAAAATCCCTTCGAAGACCTTACACGAGTATTTGGATTGTGTAACGAATCTGCTCAAAAACACTAAATCAAGTAGTGATCTCCTGACTCGTAGGTTCATGTGGGCATAGTTACTATCTGTGCTAAGTCAAGGGGAAAAGTCAGATTCAGAAGAACACGAGACACGGCCTAATCATTGTGACCTTCCCGATAATATACCCAGCCAATATTAGGTAAGTTAAAATCTCCGGCCATTATAATCTTGCAGTTGCTGTTGCCAAACTTTTTAAGTAAGAAACCATTCAGGAATAGCATGTATTCTTCGGTAGTGTCAGGGGTGCGATATACTGCAACAATTACATAATACAGACCACCGATCTCTGTGGTACCAACATTAAACTCCAGGTTTGGAGGGGATGAAATTTCAACGAGGACCATTGAAGTTTTATAAACAGTAGCAACACCTCCTCCTCTGGATCCTCGGTCGTTGCGACAAGCCGTATAGTTCGGAGGAAGGAAATCAGCACTCTCAATTTATTTATTTAAACAGGTTTCAGTTACAATTACGACATCCGGTTCATGTTCCGAGAGGACAGCTTCCAAAAGTGAAGATTTGTTGCATATGCTCCGTGCATTGACGTTTAAAACTACTAGTCTCTCAGGGACACTCTTCACTGCTGTCAGAGCAGTTTCTCCTCTCGTAGGGTTTTTCTCTGCTGCCTATGTTGCTATTTTTGTCATGACGACGCGGCTCCCGACAGGTCCTACGTGTGGAAGTATCATCATCCCAGTAATACGCCTTGCCGTCCACATAAAGCCTGTCGTAAACTAGGCGCACGCGCTTTACACTCGACTTCTCATCTTTAGCGCTTTCCCAAAGGTACTTTCTGCTGCGCGCCACGCTCTTTGAGAAGTCATCCCTTATCGGAACGTTCAGGCATTTCAACCTAGGACAATTGTGCATAAATTTCTATTGTTCCTTGAAGTTATACAGCCGGAAAATAACTTGTCGTGCTTTTGACTGCTTTTTTTCCAAGATGGTGCATGCGCTCAATGCTGCGGAGAGAAGTACCGATCACAGAAAATATTTTGTCCTGCATCAGCTTCGATAGATCTATCTGTGTTTCATTGTATTGTTCAGGCAAACCGAAGATGATAAGGTTATTGCGGCGCTGGCGATTTTCTATATCGTCAACTTTTCTAAATAGCACTGTGACTGTCTCATTCAGACGGGACACCGTGCGCTGTGTGTCATCAAGTTTCGAAAAAGAAGACTCAAGTTTAGCTAAGCGGTCTTCAATAAGTTTTATGGCGGCACCATTTACTTTCACATCTTTTTGAACTACGCTCTGATCACGTTTATTGCCTTACTTGTCGTCTTGCTCTGGTCTTTCAACGTTTGCAAAATCTGTTCAAGTTTTTCATCTGTAGTCAAACCAGGGCCCGGATTCAATTCGACATCACCACTTGTGGTAAGCTTGCGACATACAGACCAACAATCACATGCAGGCAGCGCTAGAGTGCGGGGGCATGGCACGATGATTAGTGAAAAATGATTACTTCTAAGTGAGGAAGTGTGGTGTCTCACCTGCTGACAAGAAAATACGAACACGTTGGAAACCATGCTTGCATGCGTGCTGTGCCCGTAAGTGAGTCCGTGGGGGTTCGGGGGGCGAATTTAAGTAGGGATCGGTCCGTGACTTCGTCGTCGGTGATTGGTCGATGCTTCCGATATACGTATCGCCGTCGCACTGCCTAGTAGCTGCGTCTGCAGTAGATCCAGATGATTTGGTAACAGCAATTGGCACTCCGGCTTGCAGTGTGTGGTGATTGCACTTGAATTCGTGTCGGTGACAAGAAAAGGGACCTGCAGACAAGCAAATACGAACACGTTGGAAATCATGCTTGCATGCGTACCGTGGCCGCAACTTACATGAGGAATATATATGCGATAGACGAACTCGTGGTAGCAAAACGTTCAGATAAGCAAAGAAAAGAAGACAACAAAAGGTGTATGACTGAATTGAATGATCCTGAATATACGACATTCACACACTTTGGAAATAGTTCGGGAACCAACATATGCCAAAGTTCAAGGGTGAATCAGTCGCACAGCTCTCCTTCTTGTAGCGCAATGCTCATAGTTCATTCTTGTAATGATAGCGAGCTACGGCTGTCGTTTAGGTAGACAAGTCCATCTAAGTAATCGGCTAAGTTAATTAGGCAAATAAGTTTCTCGGTGAGTTATCAAACATTTAAGTAATCTTGCTCTTAGATGAATCTCATCTCTAAGCCCTAGGAGACAGTGTCAGATGGTTACCACGTGCAAATTGTTTGGTGCTGCCGCATTGTAAACAAGAGGCAGCAGCAGCAGCGGGAAAAGAAAACCTAAAGCTTGAGTAAAAAAGAAAAAAAAAACAATCGAATGTTGTAAAGTGGTTCTGTGCGACTTAATGTCACGTTCAGTCATGAGACAATAACGAACAGTTTGATAAGCCACTCTGAGGCAGTGTTGCTTTTCCCAAGTTATATGTTATGCGAGAAAGTGGGAAAAACGCTCACATAAGCAACAAAGTATTGAATTGGAGGATTGGTCAAAGAAGACACAAAAGTAGAAACATTAAACAATCTTCTTGTTCTTGCAATGGAAAGAACGGGCGAAATATTTTGAAAAAGTCCAGAGGGAGGGCCACCTGAGAGGCAGGGCTGATAATTAGACAATAGCATCGTTTGCTGTATGGAGTGGAAGAAGGAGAAATTTATATGTATGTATATAGTCATATATATATATATATATATATATATATATATATATATATATATATATATATATATATATATATATATATATATGTATATATATGAAATGAAACCGAGGGCCCGATATTTATTAGTCATATCATGACAAGCAAACTAACAATCATAGCAAAGACAGCATAGGAGACATTGGATGTAGTTAATAATTCATAAAAAATTAGAAATTAATCGAAATGAAAGTTGATGAAAGACAACTTGCCGCAGGTGGGCCAGGAACCCACGTCTTCACTAACGCGTGCGATGCTGTTTTTAGCCTTGTTTGTTGGTTTACCGTATGACTCATGCAAGGCCGTCACATCAGTGAACAATTCTTCGAGGTCACACGAAGTTTTAAGGGCAACTGTTACTAATAGTGATTCGCCTTTCCGACGAAACTGGAGCGTACTTTTTTTTTTATTTACAGCGAGGCTGTTAGCCGCTCATTCATTGGCATTTTATTGAAATAGCAATTATGTGGACACCCCAAGCGCATTTCTTCCATCGGCGTCGCTGTCGCCGTGAAGTTCTGTATAAAGTCCAAGGGCGAGAACACCGTCGCCGCGCGCCCTGCGCTGTATGTGCGAGTGAAAGCGTGAGAGGGGAGACAATGATCGCGGCTCATTCTCGCCCGTGCGAAAGGGAGGAAAGAGGGGAGAAAGCGCGCCGTCTTCAGCGGCCCGCGAGGCACCAGGGGGAGGAAAGGGAGGGGGGCGGCGTTCTGCTCAGGCTACAACTGCGCATGTGGCGACTATGTGCAGTAACGCGGCAATATCTTGAGAGCGGTCTGCGTTGTGAGCAGAGTCTAGGTGCGTCCGCGGCTCGTAGGTTTGTGCGTGCTGTGTGTTCTCGACATTCACTTTGCGTTGACGCGACAGACAGCACGAAGGTCGTTTCTTTCGTTGCTGCTGCCGCGCTTTCTCGCTCCAGCGTTTTAACAGCGAATGTCCGCGGTCATCAAGTATGAACTTTTGCTGTGCACGCTGACACCATCCTTGTTAATTTAGTTAGCAAGCGAATCATTACAAGTTGATATGGCCGATAAAAGTGCTAGCTTTCTTGGTATGGCTACCTGGTAATTTGCTATCGCAATCGGTGCTACGCCTTTCGAGCGAAACTGCAACTTTTTCGTGTCCGCGTCCGTGGGCAAAAAAGTGGACCGATCCGGGAGGTAAAGCAATAGCGGCCTATCCACAGCGGAGGTCCGCAGGTTTCAAGAACTCAGAAAAATGAAGTGAAAAGTGCATACATTTTGTTGTTGGAATCACGCATACATCATACAGAGCATTCGTTTCAGTAAAGAAAAAGCACAAAAGAAGCATCCGAAATATATAATCGATGATAAAGCGAGCCTGATAACAATGTGAAGCACGTAGCGCTCCCCGCATACGTTTCCCCGTAAAGATTACTGTTATGCAAGCTGCCGCGGTGACGGCAGCCTGCGGCGTGGGTGGGGAGGGGTGACGTCTATGGCCTTTCGTATATAAAAGAAGCAGCCTAGCAACTTTCATTGCTGTTGCAGCACGGCTATGCGTAGGCAACGCATAGTTATGACTCCAGAGGAACGGCGTGAATACGAGGAGCGGCAAAGAGAAAAAGAAACAGGAATGCGACCAGTCGCGGCGTGCTGTCAAAATTACCGTTACTGTAATTACCCTACATTACGATTACTGCCGTTACTGTAATGCGAAATCACCACCCAAGCACTCCGTAGGGATGGTTAACCAGCTGGAACGTGTGGCCCCGGTGTTTATCAGTGGTTTAAGTCCGACGGTTCATTAAAGGATGGCTCTGTATACGCTGCCGGATTGCCGGATTCTCGGCACGCAGTTGCTACTTGCGCTCGGCTGCACGAGCCTGTTCTTGTGTCCAGGCTGCAGCATCGGCACGACGTAGACGAGCTAGTTCATGGTTCTGCTCGCGGCGTTGCTGATCGAAAGCGAACTGCACCTCAAGAGTACGCATGACGAATGGCCTACCCATTGCGGAGCTGGAGACAAGATGCTGCGTGCGCGCTCGGCTACGATGGAGAGCAACGCTGGAGTAGCCAATCCCGCGCCTCTGCTTCTCTCTCTCTCTCTCTCTTTTTTGCGCGCATGCGTATGGGGCTGCGCCGAAGGAGTTTTCGGCGTGCACGTGAAGCCGGACGGACGAATTGGCTAGGCATATCTAGCTTCGCTGTAGTAAAGCATTGCATGCTCCCATCAGCGGTTGTAGTGGTGATTTTCAACAGCTTCGCTGGACATCCATTTTCGCAGACCCGGGTCGGGATGGCGACTCACTATTTACAGTGAAATTATATATGGCTTGTCCGGACAGGCCGCCATTGGTATGTGAACCTGGCAACGTTTAACGCTAGAACGTCATCTAGTGAGGCGAGTCTAGCAGTGCTATTGGAGGAATTAGAGGGCAGTAAATGGGATATAATAGGGCTCAGTGAAGTTAGGAGGCCGAAAGAAGCATATGCAGTGTTAAAATGCGGGCACGTCCTTTGCTACCGGAGCTTAGCGGAGAGACGAGAACTAGGAGTCGGATTCCTGATTAATAAGAATATAGCTGGTAACATACAGGAATTCTATAGCATTAACGAGAGGGTCGCAGGTCTTGTTGTGAAACTTAATAAGAGGTACAAAATGAAGGTTGTACAGGTCTACGCCCCTACATCCAGTCATGATGACCAGGAAGTCGAAAGCTTCTATGAAGAGGTGGAATCGGCGATGGGTAGAGTGAAAACAAAATACACTATACTAATGGGCGACTTTAATGCCAAGGTAGGCAAGAAGCAGGCTGGAGACAAGGCAGTGGGGGATTATGGCATATGCACTAGGTATAGCAGGGGAGAGTTATTAGTAGAGTTTGCGGAACAGAACAATATGCGGATAATGAATACCTTCTTCCGCAAGCGGGATAGCCGAAAGTGGACGTGGAGGAGCCCGAACGGCGAGACTAGAAATTAAATAGACCTCATACTCTGCGCTAACCCTGGCATCATACAAGATGTGGACGTGCTCGGCAAGGTGCGCTGCAGTGACCACAGGATGGTGAGAACTCGAATTAGCCTAGACCTGACGAGCGAACGGAAGAAACTGGTACATAAGAAGCCGATCAATGAGTTAGCTGTAAGAGGGAAAATAGAGGAATTCCAGCTCAAGCTACAGAACAGGTCATCATCATAATCAGCCTAGTTACGCCCTCTGCAGGGCAAAGGCCTCTCCCATACTTCTCCAACTACCCCGGTCACGTACTAATTGTGGCCATGTTGTCCCTGCAAACGTCTTAATGTCATCCGCCCACCTGACTTTCTGCCGCCCCCTACTACGCTTCCCTTCCCTTGGAATCCAGTCCGTAACCCTTAATGACCATCGGTTATCTTCCCTCCTCATTACATGTCCGGCCCATGCCCATTTCTTTTTCTTGATTTCAACTAAGATGTCATTTACCCGCGTTTGTTCCCTCACCCAATCTGCTCTTTTCTTATCCCTTAACGTTACACCTATCATTCTTCTTTCCATAGCTCGTTGCGTCGTCCTCAATTTCAGCAGAACCCTTTTCGTAAGCCTCCAGGTTTCTGCCCCGTGGGTGAGTACTGGTAAGACACAGCTGTTATACACTTTCCTCTTGAGGGATAGTGGCAATCTGCTGTTCATGATTTGAGAATGCCTGCCAAACGCACCCCAGCCCATTCTTATTCTTCTGGTTATTTCAGTCTCATGATCCGGATCCGTGGTCACTACCTGCCCTAAGTAGATGTATTTCCTTACCACTTCCAGTGCCTCGCTACCTATCGTAAACTGCTGTTCTCTTCCGAGACTGTTAAACATTACTTTAGTTTTCTGTAGATTAATTTTCAGACCCACCCTTCTGCTTTGCCTCTCCAGGTCAGTGAGCATGCATTGCAATTGGTCTCCTGAGTTACTAAGCAAGGCAATATCATCAGCGAATCGCAAGTTGCTAAGGTATTCTCCATCAACTTTTATCCCCAGTTCTTCCCACTCCAGGTCTCTGAATACTTCCTGTAAACATGCTGTGAATAGCATTGGAGATATCGTATCTCCTTGTCTGACGCCTTTCTTTATTGGGATTTTGTTGCTTTCTTTGTGGAGGATTGCGATGGCTGTGGAACCGCTATAGATATCTTCCAGTATCTTTACATATGGCTCATCTACACGCTGATTCCGTAGTGCCTTCATGAATGCTGAGGTGTCGACTGAATCAAATGCTTTTTCGTAATCGTTCTGTACTCCTCGATTACGTAATGCCTCAATGATTGCTGGTACCTCTACTGAATCAAATACGCTTTCGTAATCTATGAAAGCCATATAGAGATGGTTATTGTACTCTGCGGATTTCTCAATAACCTGATTAATGACATGGATGTGATCCATTGTAGAGTATCCCTTCCTGAAGCCAGTCTGTTCCCTTGGTTGACTGAAGTCCAGTGTTGTCCTTATTATATTGTAGAATATTTTGGTAAATGTTTAATATAATAGTTGGAGTAAGCTAATGGGCCTCCCTTTTTGTGGATTAGTATACTGTTTGCATCCTTCCAGTTTTCTGGGACCCTTGCAGTCGATAAACACTTCGTATAAAGAGCCGCCAGTTTTCCAAGCGTTATGTCTCCTTCATCTTTGATTAAGTCGACTGTTACACCATCTTCTCCTGCCGCTCTTCCTCGTTTCATGTCTTGCAAGGCCCTTCTGACCTCATCGCTAGTTATAGGAGGAGTTTCTGTATCCTGTTCATTACTGTTTCTAATGGAGGTAGCCTGACTCCTCTGGGTACCGTACAGGTCAGTATAGATTTATTCTGCTTCTTTTACTATATCTTCGAGATTGCTGATGATATTCCCCTCCTTATCTTGCAGTGCATACACCTTGGTTTGTCCTATGCCAAGTTTATTTCTCAGTGATTTCTGGCTGCGTTCATTTTTTACAGCTTTTTCAGTCTTTCTGACGTTGCAGTTTCGAATTTCACTTATTTTCGCCTTGTTGTCCAGTTTTGACAGTTCCGCGAATTCTACCTTATCTCTTGAGTTGGACACTTTCAGTCTTTGTCGTTTCTTTATTAGGTCCTTTGTTACTTGGGACAGCTTGCCTATTGGTTGCCTTGGTATCTTGCCTCTGACTTCAATTGCTGCCTCTGAAGCCAGCTTAGTTATGGGTTCATTCATTATCTTTATGTCATCTCCATCTCTCTGTTCTGAGGCTGCATATTTGTTTGCAAGTACTAGCCTGAATTTGTCTGCTTTTACCCTTACTGCCTCTAGGTTGACTTGTTTCTTCTTGACCAATTTTACTCTTTCTCTCTTCAAAGTGAGGTGAATCCTAGCCCTCACAAACCTATGATGACTGCCCCTTACCCGACCTATCACTTCTACATCCTGCACTATGCTGGGATGAGCAGAAAGTATGAAGTCAATTTCGTTTCTTGTTTCACCATTAGGGCTTTTGCAGGTCCACTTTCTGTTAATATGCTTCCTGAAAAAGGTGTTCATTATTCCAAGCTTATTCTTTTCTACAAATTCTACCAGCACCTTTCCTCTATCGTTCCTAGAATCCACGCCGTAGTTGCCAATTGCTTGTTCAACAGCCTGCCTTTTCCCCCCTTTTGCATTGAAGTCGCCCAATACTACTGAGTTTGCACTTTTCTCATGGCTAATTCCACGTCTTTATAAAACTGATCTACTTCCTCATCATCGTGAGTTGATGTTGGAGCGCTGGCTTCATAATAATAATAGTAATAATAATAATAATAATAATAATAATAATAATAATAATAATAATAATAATAATAATAATAATAATAATAATAATAATAATAATAATCAGCCTGTTTTATGTCGCCTGCAGGACGAACGTCTCTCCCTGCGATCCCCAATTACCCCTGTCCTGCGCCTGTACTACCTTTAATCTATACCTCTTATTATGTTTGATTACGACTACCGCTACCCTCTCATTAATGATGTAGAATTTGTCAATGTTGCCCGCTATAGCCTTATGAATTAAGAATCCTACCCCGTATTGCTTCTTATCTGGCAGATCTCTATAGCAGAGAACATGGCCGTTATTCAGCAACGTATAAGCCTCACCAGCTCTAATCTCACTAAGGCCGATGATATATCAACCAATGTTTGACAGTTCCTCAAAGAGTCCTGCTAAGCTTGCCTCACACGACAAAGTTAGGCTATTAAAGGTTGACAGGGTCAGTTTCCCTTGGCGGCCTGAGACATATCATTCACGTGCCTTTCGCACGCTGTTTATGAAAGACTCTGGTTGAGGGGTCAATGAAGTCTGCAGTCATTTTTAACAGACTCAGCAAACCACGCAAAACAATTGGTAGCGATGTGGTTGTTAATTGGCTTGCTTTTTCTCTTTAAAAATATAATAAAATCTGTCCTGTGTATACAAGGTGTCCCAACTATCATGCAGCAAGATTAAAAAAAAAATGCGAATGCCACTTAGAACCAAAGTAATGTTGTTTGCCACCCCTTGGAGACACTGCGATTATTTCTTGCATTCCGCCTAATTGCATACTTAGTCTTAATTAATTAATCCTCGATTGGTTGGCTAGCAACTACTCTAGGTTGCGAACGCGCGGAATCACTTAAGTTTCTGCATTGCATTATTAACTCCTCTTGCCAGATTTTTCAGACATCTAGACATCAGACATCTGCAAGTACTCTGCTAGCTCTGCTAGACATATGCTAATACTAGAAATCAGCATTGCCTAAATATGACGTCTTAATTTGCCCGTAAGGACTCGTTTATATACAGTTCCTTTCCTTGTGTAATTGAATATCGGAATACTTTACCTGGTCCCCCCCCCCCCCCCCCCCCCCCAACTTGTTCTCTTATTTTAAACTTATCTTTAGCGATTATTCAATAGATAGTAAGCATTTTCATTTGCTCTGTATTGTTCATATTGCCTCTAATATTTCTCATTGTTCTGCTTTTCACACGCACTCCGGCAATAGCCCGATTGAGCTGTTATATGTACAATAAAAATAAGAATAAATCAACTTCTCAGAAATTATAATTAGATGAAAAGTGTCAATGAGAAAATTGTGGAGCAACATGAAAGCTTACTATATATAAAAGAAAGGTTCGAGTTGCATTAGCGATACATCTAGCCTGCTCTACAAATCTGAAACGAGATTGCTTGACCGCTGGATATCATAGGTTCGTGAGCAGCCTGCGCATGCGTGTATGTGTATTCATGGGTCACAGCCCAAACTAAATCAGTTGGAAGTGCCGCGCGTTTTGTCTTCTATGTTTCTTCCTTTTGTGTGTGTTTTAACTTGCGGCAAAAACATGTCTTTTAGCAAGCACAAACTATAGGCCAACAAGCTGTTCTGTTGCAGTAAACTTTGCAAGGCTGTAGAGCGAACAGTGCGGGTTCCTGACAAGTTGCCCGAAGAAGACCGGCAAGTGGTTATGATGCTCCGGTGTCTGATGAATGCCTTTAGAATGCTCTTAAATAACCTGCAGACTCAGTCAGCGCGAAGTGCAATGCAAGTGCTGGATGCTCTCAATTCAGTACTTGCAACTCTTGAGTAAGCATCATACCTCATCCGCATCATTATAGTCAGAACGGCTGGGGTTTAGCTTAAAGATATACTGCCACGCACTGCAACGTGCTGCTGACACCCACCGGATCCTTGGTCTTCAGTGGTGACTTGAACGTGGATCACCAGCTATGAAGCACGAAGATTAGCTTCAGACAGCAGAATGACGGCAGCGTAACGTATCGGCGGAGCACTTGCTTTGACTTGACTGATTTCCAAGTGCTTTGCTGCGTGCACAGACAGTGTTCCCTCTATCCCGCTTTCCTCTTTCTGTTGCCCCTTTCGCTTCCCCCAGTTTAGGGTAGCAAACCGGACGCTCGTCTGGTTGACCTCACTGCCTTTCCTCTCTTTGCTATCTCTCTCTCTCTCTCTCTTGCAATGCACCCGGTGAACATGCAGAGATGCGTAGTCAGCAGGAAATCGGAAATGTAGAGGAGCCAAACAACGTGACATATACTGAAGCGGCTGGAGCAAAACTGTTGGCGACACAAGCAACAACCACGAGAAAAGTCGTTCTCGTTTGAGCGCGGGGTTGGGACGTATGTCACGTCAGCCCCCTCGAGAAGGCGAGGATATGGAATTGATAGATTGGTACCGTGTAGCGGTTATCCGCCTCAAAGCGGTATTTTCGCCACTATCCCTTCGTATTTGTGCACATGCGCTCTGTATTCTTTTCGACTCGCAAACGCGCCGATCAACAAAGGCGTTAGCTCGCGCCTCCCACCGCGTCGCTAACACATAGCCGATCGTAAATCATCGGCAGCGTCGATTTGGCGCTCTCTCTCGCTTACACTCCCAGTCCTTTATTTTTTTTTTGACTGAGTCATTCGCCCGACATCCCTAATGGCCGCTAATCTCACGGCGCCGCCGCAGCAGTTTTCGTTGCCAGGCGCGGAGGCGAGGCCCTAGCTGACACGCATCCCGTGGCAGCTCGCCATGTAGAGTTAATTGTCCGCGCAGGTGGCACCGATCGACCAAAGTTCCCTGCTGTGGCATGTCCGGTAGTCGAGCGAGATTATACGCTCGCGTATACGACACGCTCTTTTACGTTTTCATGGTATTGTTGTTGTTTTTCTGCTTAGTGTGCCAAAGACGTTCTAATCGGCTACAGGCTGTGCCCCAAATCCCACGGGCTTTACGACTATTCCGAGGACTACCACACTTATGAAGCTTGTGATATATGGCTCTGTCCGCGGGGCGCCGGCATCTGGGGCTAATGACGCTGTTAGCTCTCTGGGTGTCGGGTCGATGCACTGCAGCAAGCAGCCACGGAGAGGGCAGTCCACATTTGTGCATCGGCCCGTTGTTAGCAATTAAAAGAGATTTTATATGAGAAGCTGGCACTTGTAATAAAGGGTTCTAACGAAGGCGTCAGAACATCCGCTGCAAAGTCGGCTCACTGAAAGCTCGGCACATGACAAATTCGACAGCTTATTACTCGAAAACTGCGTTGCTCGTCTAGACCTTAGAACCAAGGTTAGCATGCAGTAATAAGTTATCTGCCATCCTCGTATAGAACAATGCCTGTTACGACGTACAGCTGGAGACTAGGAAGTCCGTACAAGTTAGGTTGATACTGTAAGGTTGTATTGCTGATAATGGAATATGTTTGTGAGTGCTGGATGCTAATGTGTATTTCGATAGTTTTTATTTTTATTGCGGCTATTTAGTATACAGCGTGTCCCAACTATCATGCACCAAGATTTAAAAATACGCATATGCCACGTTGCTGGACAGAACCAAGCAAATGTTGTCTGTCATCGCTTGGAGATACTGCGAGTATCTTTATCATTCCGACCAATTACATAATTAGACCCAATAATTTAATCAACTTATCAAATATTATAATTTCATGAAAAGTATTGAATAGAAAACTGTAGAGCAACATCAAAAGCTCCCGATACAGCTTTATGTTGCTCAATACGTGCTACATAAACATGTTTTTCTGAGCGTGAAAGAAGCCCGCCAATATACGCCGCAACATTGCCACACGACTGGCCGCTCGAGGCACTTCGCATGCATCAAGAAAGCAAGAATGTTGCAAAGCAAGTTAACTTGAGAACGACGTTGACAACATGCACGAATGGCGATACGTTCAAACTACAGGGGGCCTTAATCTGAAAGGGAAACTTCCCGGTCATTGAAGAACTTCGTAAAAACTTGATAACTCATAGCTGTGGTAACCAGCACTTGCAGTGGGCACCTGTCTTTTCTAAGTGGCTGCGCCGGAATTTCCCACCCTTTCAAATTCAAATTGTCACGTGGTAGTGACGGTGAAGAATGCAGCAAAACTGGAAGTTACGAAACTAGCGTTTTATTGGGCGAACCTGAGCCCTCAAAAACAGGCTACAATATAAAAAAGGCGACAACGGCGAACACAGTCGGCGATCGTTGAAAATCTGATCTGCGGGTCAAGCGCGTCGGCTTTTATACATGAGTCATAGAAGGTTCTAGAGTAATGGCTGGTGCCCGCGCGTCTTCCAGAAAGTTCTACACCATTCGCGTCGCGCATACATGAAATCAAATTACACAAGGTTCCGCAACAAACAGCAAAAAGAACCATCGATAACATTCGAGAAACTTCTTATAGATGCAGGCGCGTCCTGGGCTGTGGGATAACATTTGTTAGACGGTGAAAAGCGGTCACCCGGAAAAGACAAACAAATACACGTGTCAATATAACCCTCCAGTAGCACGTTGGAATGCCGTTCACATAGAAATACGGTGCCCCTTTCAGGTTTCGCAGGATTCTGTGCGCTGAATACAGTATTAAATCGTAAAAAAAAAAATTCCTGGCTCTTCCGAAATCGAGAGTAGATGTAAGCATGAAATGGCTACCGGCAGAGACTGAAATAATCAGAAGAATAAGAATGGGCTGGGGTGCGTTTGGCAGGCATTCTCAGATCATGAACTGCAGGTTGCCATTATCCCTCAAGAGAAAAGGTATAACAGCTGTGTCTTACCAGTACTCACGTATGGAGCAGAAACCTGGAGGCTTACGAAAAGGGCTCTACTTAAATTGAGGACGACGCAACGAGCTATGGAAAGAAGAATGATGGGTCTAGCGTTAAGGGATAAGAAAAGAGCAGATTTGGTGATGGAACAAACGCGAGTTAATGACATCGTAGTTGAAATCAAGAAAAAGAAATGGGGCATGGGCAGGACATGTATATGAGGAGGGAAGATAACCGATGGACATTAAGGGTTACGGACTCGACTCCAAGGGAAGGGAAGCGTAGCAGGGGGCGGCAGAAAGTTAGGTGGGCGGATGAGATTAAGAAGTTTGCAGAGACAACATGGCCACAATTAGTACATGACCGGGGTAGTTGGAGAAGTATAGGAGAGGCCTTTGCCCTGCAGTAGGCGTAACCAGGATGATGATGATGATGATGATGATGATGATGATGATGACTACCGGCAAAGCAGATTGGTTGGACATGATAATAGCCACAGTGTTAAAACGGGTGTAGTGCATGTTCGCAACACCACACCATGCCGCACCGCGCCATACTGTGCACTGGTCCATATGAACGCAATAGTTTCCTGTCACAGACAGAACCTCATTGCAAGTATCGTGTCGGTAA